>NC_038246.2:44413551-44415165 GCF_000004515.6 Glycine max
AAGAATAGACAAAGGCGATATATTTTCATATAACAAAATATTTCTTGATTTAAAAATTTCCCTAATATGGAGATCAAAAGAAAGATAACCTTTGGCGCCATAAACCTAACCAAGATAGATGCATTTTCTGGCTTGAGAATCAAATTTGATTTTGTGAGCAGTAATCGTAGAAACATAGTAAAGGGAATAAAAAACTCAAAATGAAGAAAATATAGTTGTTTGTTTTAAAGAAAAAGATACGGGGATTTATATTCAAGATTGAAAGAAGGAAATATGTTAATGGTATGAATGCATATATATGGTACAACAAAAGACAATCTGTGTTGGAACATTGGAAGGGATGAATGAATCATTAAAGGTTTAGCAACATTAGGAATATATTGGTGTTTGCAGTTCACAATCTCATTTTGTTAGGGCGTTTCAATTCCATGAAAAAAGTTTGGTTAATGATCCCTTTAGACAAATAAAAAGCAGACATAGCAAACACTAATATGTTGTCAGATTGAATGATCTTAATTGTCTTATTAAATTGTGTTTGAATTATAACAATAAATTACTGATCATGTGTTGTCTTGTTTCACTTTTAAGTTTCATTAAATAAATCCAAGTGAATTTAGATTTTTCATCCATAATGGTTAAAAAAATATCTATAGCGTTGAAGTGAAGAGGGTGAGATAAGATTGCCAAATATCAACATATGTACTACGAAAAACGACATCCATATTAGTAGCACTGGAAGTAAAAGGTATAATTCTTTGTATAGAAAAATGATATATATGAACGTATCACACGATTTATTTACAATGGAAGAAATAATACAATTTTTTTGATAGTTTTTTTTATATAATCAAAATGTATCATGTGGACTCATTTTAAAGTAAAGTGATATATTCAATTATAATTCTATACTCAAATTTAAGATTAAACCTCAAATCTTGATTAAGGAATTCAAATATTGTTTGGATAATTGAATAACATCATAAAAAAAAGATGGCCTAGCTTACAGTGGTAAATATTAATGGAAGAATCCCTTAAAACACTAATATTACCATGTTAGAAAAGACAAAACAAAAATATAATAGGTTGAACAAGATGGAATTCAATTCATTTATAGGGTTATATATACAAATTGCAAAACTATAAGAAGAAAAATAGAAGAGTTGAAACTTGAAAGTAACTTCAACCACAACAGAAGAGAACAATAAACCTATAAATTAACAACATAAACAACTAATTATAAGAACTAATAACAAAAAATTAAAAGATTAAAAACTAACCATTTACAAATATTTGAAAAATAGCACCAACGAGTACATAAGTACTTTAAATAGTTCGCCAGATTTCCGCATTCTATTATTCCTCGATAAGTTGTTTTATGTTACAGGAGGAATTTCTCTCCCTCAATATGTCAACCAATAATTAAATTTATAGGTTTGGTATTTGCTACGAGGGGGTAGATACATCCAAGCATCTAGATTCCAAGTGGTATTTTTGGGGAGGAAACTTTATTTTTCTATAAACATATAAGAAATTTCCATCACATCATAACCATGTTTTATTTACTCCTTTTAATAATATTAATGTGATCATTTACGAGATCTAGATTTTTTAAGT
>NC_038246.2:44415405-44563521 GCF_000004515.6 Glycine max
AAAAAAAAAAAGAAAACAATGCAACAACTTTTATTTTTTTTAGTGTAAGCCACAAATATTGTTACTGAAGGTATATCGATCTAGTCATTTTACCTTGAAGGGGAAAATAAGTTAGTTTCTTAATTCACAACTTTTTTTTATACTCTAATCCTTTCCGTAAAATCCTGAGAAGAAGAATACCACGAAGGAATATGAATCCTTGGAAAGCAATAAACGGGGAAAGAAACTTAGTTTAATGTCCAGGATAATCATAAAATAATAATGCAAAAACTCCATGATCAATCTGTAATTTCTCATAGTTAATTCCATGTTCTACAACCAGGCGAAGTTCATTACATTTTTTCTATTATACAATGAAGTATAAGATATTGGAAAATAAATTCACATATATAAACTCAGGGAATAAAAAGAAAAATATGAGAATTTTTTTTCATGTATGCCAACTTTTTATAATAATCGGATGATGCTGAGAGATAATAATGTTTAAGATGGGTTAAAATTCTGAAATAATTTAAAACCTACTACATTACTTTTAAACATAGTAGAAATAATAAAGCAATATATTTTCACAATTGTTTTCACCATCATTTTTTGAATTTCTATATCAAAATTTAGTTAATTTCCAATGAATTTTAAATGCTTATTAGATTTTTACTCAGAAAAAAGCGAGTCAATAGAAGTCATAACATAAAATATAGCATCCCCGTATTTGGATAGTTAGTATAGAATTAAGATGCGTGAAGTTAAGGTGGGGGACCTAAGTTCAATGTCTTTTACTACACTTATTAAAACATAGTAATTTGTAGGTGGGGGATCTAAATTCAAACTCTTTTACTAAATTTAAAACATGTTTTGCATATAAATTTATACTACATTATTAAAGGATTTAACTAAGAAAACTACTCTTTCAAAGAGTAATTTATATTTATTCACCCGTGATAATACAACTCATTTAGATAAAATACTAACAATAACAATATGCTACTTCTAAAAGATTAACATAAATTTTAGGCTTAAATATATAAAGATCCGTAAAATATTCTTCAATTTTGCAACTAATCTTTAAAAAAATTTTATTTCTCGTTAGATCTTTTTGCAACTTCAAAGTTTTATAGGAAATCGATATTCATAATCTCCGTCCAAAGTGTAACAACATATCCATTAATTAGACATATTAACTATACGTGTGCGAAGTTATAACCGAGATATCAATTATATGGCGTATATCTAATTTTTTATTTTTATATTTAATTTTTAAAAAAAGTTGCCCACACTCATTTATTTCCCACTTCTTTCTTTCCCTCTTTTCTTTTTTCCCCCTTCTTCCTCTGTCTCCGACAACCCCAAAACCTCCAACACCACCTTCCACCTTCATCCAAGGTGACCCCAACCACTCAACAACAACTTAAAACCCAAACCCTACACAATCCAAATCCGAAATACAACACCACCACCGCCAACAATATACAGAGATAATCTATTTATATGATTTTTATTTCGTTAACAATTCAAGTTTCGTTCTTAGGCACGTTGATGTGGAATAGGATCTCCAGATTTCACAATATTAAGAAATTTTCTTGCACCACTTTCATGATTGAGATGTTGAAATTGTAATTATTGAAACATTGAATTAGCGATATACTAGAAGTTGGGCATTAAAAATAATGAAATCTTTACCAAAATGATGCATGCACATTGAAAAGCATGAGTTTACTAATAGATCGAACCACACTAGATGTGGCAGCTTTTGCATTGCAGAGCGGTGTAGTTTACTTAATTTTGGAGAACCAAGAGAATTTGGCGGCAATGGAACAGTGAGGCCGTGAGGGTTGATTTGAGTCAATTGATCACATCTCTAGCGGCTATGGAACGCTACGTCATTCAAGTTTTAGAAATCCAACCAGTAACAATAAATTTTTAGATATCAGTTATAAAATTTAGATATATTTTAAACATTTTAAGTATATTTAAACCTAAATCTTATAATAATTGGATGGTGTTGATATATACACCTCTAGAACACCTACTACATCACTTTTATAAATGCAGGAAAACTCATAAATATTAGAACAGTTTTGCTACATCATATTAGATTAACAACTTTGTCCGAAGCTTAAACTCATAGGAGTCAAATATGTAAAATATCCGATGCCCCCTGAAAGGCTACTACTAAAACCTAACTAAAATATTATTATCGTAAATTTAAATCCTATAAATAGAAAAAAAAACATGGAAATATTATTATTATTTTCTTAAGGAAAGAATTTTAAATATTAATAGTCTTAGAAAGTAAAATGTAAGTCCCATTTGTTTGCATATAGAAAGAGGGTAAAAAAAAGAATAAACAATAAAATATATAAAAATAAGATCTATATTTTATATATTTTACTTTAATTCAAAATTTTCATCAAATTTTTTTATATTTTACCGAACGGATCCTAAGAGTCTTGGGCAGTAAAATAATTATAACGATAACAACTTAATCAACATTCCAAATTTGAATTAAAACCCAAAATTCACGTTCTCCTTCTGAAATGACTTTTCTAATGATCTTAAAGATTCCAAACAACTAAAAGAATCATACTATAATTTTGTGCTCAAAATCTTGATTTCCTTCTGAATAACCTTACACATGCGTACCAAACAAATCAAGACAATATAAAACCCAAAATACCTTGCGATAAAAAGATTTAAACGGTAGAATAATCTTACAACTTGTAGAAGCTTAAAGAAAGTCTGAAAACCCGTGATTGCAAAAGCAACAGCCAACCACTCTACTCATGCGTAGATTCTGAAGGCACGAAAAATGACAAAAACAAGAGAAATAAAAATAAAACTATGCAAATGAAAAAGAAGGGAGTGGGGGGTGGTGTGGTGTGGCAAAGTGAGGTGGAGGGTCGGTGAAAGCTAAAACCAAACCAAACCCTTTTTTTTCTTCTCTTTTTTTCCATTTTAAAAAAAAATGGTAAGTACTACTACATGCCAGAGTGTGCACCAGGCTGCACCAGCATATATACCCCTTCTCTTCTCACTCTCTTCCACACACACTTGCCCATCATCAAAGTTTTTTCCTTTCTCTGCTCTTTGCCTTCTCTGACACATTTGGTGCCTTGTAGAGCGTGTTTTGGCAGGAAGGTGGTATGGCGAAGGACGTTGAGGTTGCTGAGCGTGGCTCCTTCTCTGGGAAGGACTACCAGGACCCTCCACCAGCACCACTCATTGATGCTGAGGAGCTCACAAAGTGGTCCTTTTACAGGGCTCTCATTGCTGAATTCATTGCCACTTTGCTCTTCCTCTACATTACTGTGCTCACAGTCATAGGGTACAATCACCAGACTGACCTCAAGGAAAATGGTGAAATCTGTGGTGGGGTTGGCATTCTTGGCATTGCATGGGCCTTTGGTGGCATGATCTTCATCCTTGTCTACTGCACTGCTGGGATTTCAGGTTCCTTTTCCTCTTATTTCCCTCCCTTTGCTTCAACAAAAAGTATCTTCTTGTCATTTGTCATGTTTGCTGCATGTTTTGCAAGTTCTCATCTTTTTTCTCCCTTTTCACACTCTCCTGTGTTGGATGTCTGAAAAAAATGTTTACTTTGTAGAGGGTTTCTTGGTTGAATTTTAAGTTCCTTAGCTTTCAAAGAAAGAAACTTGGAATGTTTGAACTTTGAACCTCATTTTCCAGTGAATGTTTCTCACATAATATTCAGAACTTTTCCTCAAATTAAAAGTGACTTATTGTTGTTTTTGGACTTTGTTCTAGCAATAGTTTGTTCAGGGTTACCATGAAAGTTTCTAGCTTTCATTCATTTGGCTTAAAATTTTTGTTTTGTTTGTGGTTTGCAGGGGGTCACATTAACCCAGCGGTGACATTTGGGCTGTTTTTGGCTCGCAAGGTGTCTTTGATCCGAGCCATCATGTACATGGTGGCTCAGTGCTTAGGTGCTATCTGTGGAGTTGGTTTGGTTAAGGCTTTCCAAAAGTCTTACTTCAACAAGTATGGTGGTGGGGCTAATTCCCTCGCTGCTGGGTACAGCACAGGTACTGGATTGGGTGCTGAGATTATTGGAACCTTTGTTTTGGTCTACACTGTCTTCTCTGCCACTGACCCCAAGAGGAATGCCAGAGATTCCCATGTGCCGGTACGTTCTCAATCATTTCTCTTATTATTTAGTTTCTGTTTCTGATTCTGTTGCCTTGTTTTTTTTAGCTGGTTGTATGAATAATAATAACAATGTAATGAACTGTGGAACAACATGATGTTGCTGCCTGAGTCCTGCTTGAAGGAATATTCGTATATGAAATGTTCTAAATTAACACGTTTGATCTGCTTTACTTTTTAGTCCTTTGTTGTATCTGAATTATGGTAAATGGTTTATATGACGGGTGATTTTGAATTGCGTCTTGGTAAAGGAAAAGAAAATGTTGAGCTTCAATAATAGACATATATATTAGGCAGTGTTTCAACTTTCAATATCCATGACTTTTTTTTTCTTTTCTCAGCTTTCTTGTTTTGCTTGTTGTAGTCAACTTCTTTGATTGCTAGTTAGTTTTCCAACTTTGAAAGTGGCATAATTAATTTCTCAGTGGATGCATCTTTGATCTGTCTAGGGTCTTGAAACTATCTCTTTCCTTAACCAGAATTTCAAAAATGAAATGATGATGTTAATTAAGTTTAACAGTAGCGTGCGTTTGTGGAACTTGGGTCCCCTTTTGCCTTGTGCATGAGGGTTGTGGTGGTGGTTGAATTTTATGGCCGGCACATGATTATATGGTTACATAATTCCTTCCCAGTTTTGAGAAAAGTGGATTCTACTTGGTTCCTTGGAAAGCAAACCGTATCCATGTTATCTAATAGTAAAGGACTTTGGAGTGTCTCGAGTTTAAGATTAAAGTGTTCATAATTGTGTCTCTGATGCTTGTGTCATTTTCCCAAGGCTGGCAATTTCTAGTGGGAATTTCCAGCTTCACCTCAATTTATCCATTATCAATTTACCTTTAAAAGATAATTCTAATTAATAAGATGAAAATATGGGCTTCACATGTAAGCATGCCCCATCTGTCACAACTCAAATTGTCTATTGCTTTGTCACTACCAATTTCTTTTTTTCTAATGATTTGGATTCATGTGTGTGGAATTACTTTCCACCAACAGTATCTACCATCTACTTTAAATCAATCAAATCAGTTTCTTATTTTATGCTTTATTCTGTATTAGGTTTTGGCTCCACTTCCCATTGGATTTGCTGTGTTCATGGTTCACTTGGCCACCATCCCAGTCACTGGTACTGGTATCAACCCTGCTAGGAGTCTTGGAGCTGCTGTTATCTACAACCAAGATAAGCCATGGGATGACCATGTGAGTATTATTGCAATATTGTTTTTATTATTATTTCTCTATATCTAAAGTTACAAATAAAGTTTAAGTCAAGTTTTCAACTAAGAAAAAATTAAAAAGGTTGTAGCTTTATCTGATATGTTGTTCTATTTGTGTTTGGACAGTGGATCTTTTGGGTAGGACCATTTATTGGGGCAGCCATTGCAGCCTTCTACCATCAGTTCATCTTAAGAGCAGGTGCAGCTAAGGCTCTTGGATCATTCAGGAGTAACCCCCATAATTGAGTTGTCTTTCTCTTCCTTATGATGGCTCTAGTGGAAAGAAGATAATTGGAGAGATGGGGGTTGATATGGCAAGTTTAATAATAATTGGGAATGCTTTTGGCTTGTGTTTTGCAACGTTTCTTTGACCCTCTCGATTATGTCTTCAAGATTGTGGATAAGTGTAGATTAAAGTCTCTTTCATGACAGGGGGAGCCTTTTGCACTTTCCTCTGTGGTGTTCTTCCCTTTAGTGTGTCATTTTTTTCTTTTAAGTTATTCTCTTCAGCTGTCATCTCTGTACTCAAAATATATTTATGGAAAATGTTAAATTTTAATTTTAATTACATTCCTGCTTTTTACTACATTATCATCAGCCCTGACACACTAACAAAGAAACTAACGTTGTAAGTCAAGAAACAAAATGAAGAAAAATTACAAAAAGAAAGAAAGAGATTAATGCAATCATTGCAATGTGTGTTATTGCTAAATCTGCATAACATTTTAACTAGTACTAATTTTAAGCAAAGTTTTAAACACATTGTTTAGTTTATCCAAAGATGTGCACACTAATTAAACATTGCTTAAGTAAAAAATATGACAATGTCAAGTCGTCTAGGTATAATTGTTTATTTTATTGATGGCACTTAGTACTCTAATGTGATCACCAACTACTGATTTAACTAACTAAATCTCGAAAATTGCTCTTAAGTGGCTTTCATGTTGCCTAGAAAAAAAAGTGGCCTAACACGTTGCTTCCTGAAAAGTAAAAAGTAAAAACACTACGTGCGTAGTCTAGTCATATGAGCAATTCAGCATCTTACTGCATCTCCAGTAGGCGGCTTCCTGGTCACTAGTAATTGGCAGTAACTTTTTTTAATACTGGAACTAGAAAATGCTGGAATCTCAGGACTGGGTTTTGAAATCTACCTGCCACATCAGTTACTAGTGTGATTTTTTTTTTTTTGTTTAAGAAAATTTAAGAATATTAGGCTCACAAAGTTACACTGATTCCTGGTAAAAGTTTTTCCAATGAGTGTTTTAAAATTATTATTTTGGTTCTCAACAAATAGGATAATTTTTTTCATTAAACTGAATAACTTTTCAACCTACCTTTAAAAAAAAAAAAACTAGTGCATTACCGTGAAAAGACGGAAAAAAGTTTTCAGCAAGACTGTATCACACCATAATGATACATAAATTTGTTATTTTTTTTCCTCTCTGAACATAACATTTTTTTTCTAATATACTCTTTTAAAATCAATTTGATCCAATTTTAAGTTGTGTACCAATGCTAAGTCAAGCCAGAACATAATGGATTAAAGCCTAGTCTTTATATATATATATATATATTTTATTGGTATAAAATATTTATCAATCTTATTGATGAATAATTTTCATTAAAAATTTGACTGATCATCTTTAATAAAAAAATTTCTTCCATTCATATATGTTTTCATTCACAAGATCTGAATATGAAACTTTACTTAAAAATTAAATTTAATATCATTCGAACCAATAATTTATTGATATATTCACTTTCATTGCATGTCCTTTAGTCCTTAATAAGTCGACCATATTTGCAAGGTTCCTTCTAACTTTTAACAATTCTTGGTAACCAGACATCTAAGATTAGTTCTTTGGCTGCATTTTAAGGGGAGTTAAAATTTGGATATAGTTTTCTGGAAAGTGACACTTTTTTTTTATCTTTGATATTGGTAAAGTTGTGCCTTGGTGACTTGTTGGTCATGAGTTCGAATCCGGAAACAGCCTCTTTGCATATGCAAGGGTAAGGCTGCGTACAACATCCCTCCCCCATACCTTCGCATAGCGAAGAGCCTCCGGACAATGGGGTACGAAGTTTTTTTTGGTATTGGTAACTAATGACTATCCAACCTCCATGTTTCATTGTTTCTTTTGTTTTAATGAAAATTAAAAGTTAAAAATCAAATCAAATCAGAAACAGTTGCGTTTGTTTTGGGTCCAGTCCCTTCTTGAAGTTCTGAAGCATTATAGTCAATTCTAGTTTGGGTAAATCACTCTCCCTCTCTCTCTCTAAATTATAGTCAATTCATATGTGTATCTAAATTTTCCATTAAAATGTATGTCGGGGTGTGAAATTGATTCTAGGTACCATTCAAACAAGTACTTCATCCAACAAAAGTATGTATGAACTCTGAGTTTTCATCTTGGAAAAAATGTGTTAAATAATTAAATGTGGGTTAGAATTAGTGTTTGTGACAGACTTCATTCAACAAAGTATGTATGAACTTTGAGTTTTCAACTTGGAAAAAAAGTGTTAAATAATTAGATGTGGGTCAGAACTCAGAATTAGTGTTTGTGACAGAAAAGCTATACAAGACTAGTCCTTAATTTCCAACAGTAAAGATTTATACTGATAATATATAACCATTAAACTCTTGTATTTTTATGGATAAACTCATCTTTTATGCAAACAAAAAAGACAATATGAACTCTACACTACACGTTTGAAATTGTAATTAAGTTTTTAAGTGAGTTGATGGACGAATTTTTTTTTAAAGAATCCAAATAAAAATCACCGGATAAAGATGACTTTTGTTTTTCTTATCTAAAAAATAAATAAATAATATCAGAAATAAAAAAAATCCAGATTATTTCACCAAATTGATTTTTAATAATAAAATATTCACAGATAAAATAAAAAAAAGAAGAGGATGATACATAAAATATAGTTTAAAAGAACTTAAAATACGAAGGCAGGAGGAATTTGTAGAGTTTCCTAATCTGTTTACTTTTCCCTACAATTATAAAATATTGTTTTCTTTGATATATATATATATATATATATATATATATATTTTTTTTTTTTTTCCTTAAAATAAAATAAAAAATAATCAATTTAAATTATTAAAGTTCTCAGAGATTTTATTTTGGGTCGAACCAAAGGTAGTATGAGAGCTCATGTTTAGGACTTTCTATGCCACTTGCCGTACGGTCCAATCTGTGGGCTTATTAAACGTCGAAATATTTATCCTAAAATGGGCCTTATGGAATTCCTGGTTTGCAATCACAGACAAGAAGGGAAAAAAGAAACAGTAAGAAAACAAAGGATTTCTAGATTCATTGGAAGTTCTCATTCCTCGTTTTTCTTTTCTTTCCTTTTCTAGTTTACTAAGCAAAGACTAGGATAATTATTTCCAACGTTCCTTTCATTTCAATTTTATAACTTAGAGCAAACAAAAACATGTGTATTGCATAAAAATGGGGGGAAATTTTATCATTAGACGTAAAGATTTTAACTTTTTCTTCATTTATATTCCCTCCAATCTCAAATATAAGAGAAGAAAAAAACTCACACTTATAAGACAATTTGTTAGCATAATTTATTTATATTAACCTCATTTTGATATCAGTAATAAAAAAGGATTATTCAAAATAAAACTTTAAATTTTATTTCAATTTGCTTATATTTGAGATTGACATAAATCAATTTTTTTTATACATTTGAAACCGAGTATTATTTATTAATTCAAGCTCTACTTGGATAACTTTTTCCAGATGATAATGAATTAAAAAATTTCATAAGCCAAAATAAATTTATGTGCTTAATATTTTTTTATTTCACTTCTTCAAAAAAGTCAGAGTGCATAAATTAAATTTAACTTACGAGAAATTTAATTTATCTTTTTTTATGTAAATGTCTATGAAAAAATTTCCAAACAAAACCTTAGCCTTACTCCATTGCTGTAGCTAGATGCTTCTCTTCTCTTTTCTCTTTTCAGAAATTCCAAAAACCTAAGTCTAACAACCGACGAAATCAAATTGAATATCTTTGTGCTACTAATTTAATATGACGATACATGATGATAGGGCAAAGCTTCGGTACTTTATTTTTTGCTAATAAAATAAGTTTTTCTTCTGCAAAACTAATACGTTCGATTCATGGTTCTTATATTGCAGTTGAGAATTTGTAAGTTTACACATTTACAGGATATTGCATACAATATATTGAAGATTTTGTGCTATCATGCAAGTGTTTCATTTTGATGATTACCAACTTAGAAGTGAGTGAGTATTTCTCTTTAATTACTCAACATATATAAAAGAATATGTTATAAGATGTATTTTAATAAAATGATGAGGAGTCTAATTCTTTCATCTTAGATCTTCCAGGGTGTGGAAATTGGAAATTTAAACGCTAAATCTCTTTCAAATATTTGTAGTAATGATTTTTTTAATCAAAATACTGTAAATTATTTTACAATTTTTTTTTCAAATTTTTTTTTTCCTTCTCGTGAATTGTTTGAGAAAGGTGGCTAGTCACAAATTAATAAAATAAACTCTTAACCACTATTTTTGCTTCATACATTAATTAAGTAAAAAATAAATGATAAAAATGAGATAATGATTTTCCATAATCTTAAGAATAATTTTAGAAAAATTATACAAATAATTAACGAATTTAGTGATAGTTAATAACTTTTTTTATGTACATGCTAACTATTAACTAAATTAATTATCTTTCTTAATTTTTAATTAGTTAAAAAATATTATATATAGTATTTTATTTTTTCCACAATTGAACAATATTAACTATTAAGTGAAAATATATAAATATTTCACATACCAAACTGAAATTTTTTATGTAAAAAATGATTTCCTTTTTTCTAAATAAAATATTATTATTACTGTCGTCGTAGACGTGATTATTATTATTATTATTATTATCTAGATGAAATCCAATCTCAAGATTTAATAATTAACCTAACATGAAACCATACGTATAGGTGACAATCACTTATAGTAATATTATTTAAGTTTTGCATGAAGATGGAAGTTGGAAGGTTAAAGACTTTTTTCCTATGTTGTGAACTATCGATGTAACTTAGTGCATGTTTGGATTTTCGGTGATTTTGTTAGAACACAAAATATGAGACAAAAGCAAGGAAGACGATGCTTCCTTGAAAAAAGAGGTTGAACACAAACAAAAGGTATTACCCACAATCCAAACGTGTTCTTAATTACTTAATACACCAGAAACTATTGAGGGGCTCCAATGTAAATTAATTAGCACTAGAGATTTTTTCCATTTCAACATATATGTTTAGTTTTCCACTTGAGAATCATTTAAACTATATACCGGATATAAAGAAAAATGTTAAACACTTTTATATTATTAACTAAAAATTATTTTAAAAAATCATCAAATTGTGTACTCTCACTTTTTTTTTAATTGAAAACACAAAATTAGGGCTCAGGCCTCTAAACAGAAAGTATGAAAAGCCAGTCATTTAGTTTTGAAATCGCTAAATTATGAGAAAAATAGTTGCACCAAACCTCACAAATAAAATAACCCGGCAACTTCTTTTTATTTCAGCTACTTGTGTATGGTTATTAGATATTTTTTAATGCAAGATTCCATTTTAAGCTATTAAGGCATTTTTTTCATAGATTTCGCAGTGTCACATGTGCATTAGGATATTTTTCATTTTTTTTCAAATGATAAATTCCACTTTAGGTTCTTAAAACATTTTTTTGAGTCCCATTTCATATTTTCTTCAAACATTTCCTTCACTTTTTCATAAGCATTACTGATTTTTTTTATTCAAAAAGTTGAAATCATGAGAGTTCTTCCGCAAGATCCAATCTTCTACCATGGAGATCTTGTCTTGTGCTCTAGTGAAAGTCTCCGAAGAATTGTCATTAAAAATGTTCTTAGTTCCTTTGTTGGTCAAATTACTAATTCATTAGTTATCATTTTTTCCTCATGTCATCATAAATACTAAAACTCAATTATAAATATATAAAAATTAAATCACTCATAACCTACTTAATCGTTTTCCAGATCACTTTCCTCTCTCCTTCCTGTAAGAACGAACACGAGTCCCTAAGAGATATAAATAATAAGTTGGATGATTAAGAGGGAAAAAAATCATGAATTCGATCCTGCTAAGAAAACTATCATGTTAATAATTAACATATTGGTAAAAAAACAAGAACTCAAGTGTCCAAAAATTATAATTAATACTTTCTAAGGGAAAGGAGAAACTCTAATGACCCAATAATCCAATATACATATCAAAGATGAGATCTAGACAGGCAGCATGTGGTCCATCCAATTTATGTGGACCTTCATTCCATCGTTTTCGCTTCATTAATTCATGAAACGCTGACACAATAATGTGCCATACCAATACCATATTCATGGATTAGTTATTGCACCTTATCATTTCCCGTTAGACATAAGAATTGTAAATATATCTTCCTGTTTTTACGATTAAGATTATTAATTCTTAATATGTTATTCTCGTTTATAAGATTGATTATGTGTTTTAGAATTTGGTCTTTATTAGTTATTACTCTATGTATATGTATATAGTGTTTATACTTTAAATTCCAATAATTCTTTGGTCTTCTTTCTTGTAGATAAATAATTTCTTAGTCCAAAGGCGTATCAAATATTAAAAAAAATATATCTAAAAAATGATTTATCTCTATCTAATAATTTTGATAATCTTAAAATTAAGTATTCATATTTTATTTATGATAAAAATTTAAATTAATAACTAAGGATGAAATTAAATAATAAGTACTATATATATATATATATATTAGTATACACAATCTTTTATTTTATTTTATCCAAATTTTAAATATTTTCATAGATGTTGTAATAATAATAATAATAATTTTAATCGTATAACAATATTTTATAAATAAATATTATTTATAAAGAAATTATAGATTCATAATTTTTTTTATAATAATAGATTAACAAATTTAAAATATAGCAAGAAATGAAATAAAAATAATAATAATAATAATAAAATCTCATTACTTTAATAGATAACACTTAATTTAGGCCATAATAAGGTTAACTAATTCAAAACTTCAACGATATCACATAATTAAAATTAATATTTTCAAAATGATTAAAATATTAGTTATAATAAAATTTTATTTTTTTATTTAAAAATATTAGTTATTAACACAATATTCAAATACATATAAACATAGTATACATATTAACAAAAATGAATAATTAAATTTATATTTATTATATATTGTTTAATTTATATATAGGTATTACATTACTATTATTAATTGAAAAATAAAAATGAAAAATTCATTAGACTTAATACTTTTTAAGACAACAGCTCTTTTGTTAAAAATTTAATTAGTTATTTTCCTCAATTTTAAATTAGTTATATATAATATAATATTAAATATTTTTAAAATAAAATTTATTAATATACGTATATTTTTTATATATAAATATTAAATATAAATAAAATTATATAATTTAATCAAACCCGTGTTTAAACCTAATCATTTGTATTTTTGACTTCACCGTTTTGAGTGTACGTGGTAACTTCTCATACAATATCAAAGAAGTAAAATTATTAATTATTGTGGGCCACTAGCTTTGATGGTCCAAAACTTTTGAGTCAAGTAAAGGGAGACAAGGGCCAATACAAGTATCCAATAAAGCGCATTTTATTATTTTTTTCCTTCTTAAATGTATATCTGTAAAATAATTTATTTTGATTTTACTACTTAAATTATTATTTTTTAATTTAGAATATGATATTTTTTTATGTTCGATCTTAGTATTTGTGGTCAATGAGAATGCATTATGTTTGATTTTACTACCCAAAGAGTTTATTTTGATACTTTATATATACATTACTTTTATTTTAACCATCATTTAAAATATAGGTAAATGTCAATTGTTAGAAAGCATATTAATGTGTAAACTATTTAATACATATAATCAGAAAAACAATATCAAATAATTGAATAGTTTTTTTTAATGGGAAATAATTGAATAGTTAGATAAGTTTAGTATTAATAATTAAGATTCCTAGAAAATAAAAAAATTTCCTTATACCAAATGTCTCATAATTCTCAACTTAAGATTCACAGTGAACATAAAATTTTGTCTTATACCAAACGTCCCCTAAGTGGGAGAATATAAGATGGGACATGAATTGATGATTTATATAATATAAAAAGCAAATGCAAAGTGGCACTTAAAGCAATAACAAGCAGGAAGGTGTAGCTTGCACCAAAGGTATTGCTTTTTTGTTGTTTTTGACCGCTTATGGATTTTGGATGCGATAGCTCTAGCATCTGTGCTGGAAATTTCCATTGCTGTCCTCTTGTCAACAACGTTATTTTGAAGCATCTATATATGTTAGAGTGATTTCACTCTCATTCCTCAATTTCATCAAATTAAGATGGCACCAATCACCACCTATTTTTTGATTCTCATGTCCTCAGTGTTCTATGTTTTCTGGGATGCACGTGTCGCGCTTGAAGAGTTCACTGTCCATGACCATCTTGGCTTTCCAATGTCTTCATTGAGTTACTCCCTCAACCACCATGAATATCCAATCCTTCTATGAATCTCAAGCACAATATGCATCTCTCTCTGCTCTTTATCTCTCCAATATGATCCACTTAGTTTCAATTGTGTACATGGAGTGTTAAGTTATTTTTCTTTGTTTCACCTTTAATAGCGTGGAAGTGAGTTGTAAGAGAAAAAAAAAATTAATTTTTATAAGAACTCCGTCTTTTATTGTTAAATTACACTCTCTGTTAATTTCTAGAGAGTTTAATGAGTTTCTGTTGGATATTATTCTCTCTCTTCGATTTCTTTTCTTTTTAGTTGTATAGACTTTTTTGTTCAATTTATATATTGAATGCTGTTTATCCTTTCTGTTTTAACTTTCTGATTCTTATGTTCTGTGAATGTGAATTGGGAGATTAGATGTAATTTAATTTATCTAATTTTATATCGTGTATTAGGATAGTAAGTGAATACTCATGCTGATCCAAAATTGCATGTAGGGAATGTAAAGCAGTGTTTTGTTGTCTTGATCTGCTGGATTGTCATGAAGAACAGATATCAACAAATATGATAGCTTCAAAACAGAGTAAAGTAAGGGTTGAATGTTTTTTTTTGTTCTACAAATATGATGTTTTTTGTTTTGGTTTATATAAAAAGTTTACATTATTAAACTTTATATTTAATAAAACCAATGTGATTGTAATTTCTGATTGTCAGTTCAACTAACGAGAGATGATCAATGGTTCTAATAAGACTTAATTGTTCTTAAAATACGAATTTATCCTTGTCAAGTTCACGGTTAGAGCAACTAACGAACATTATTCTCTTTTATTTCCATTACAAGCTTTTCTTTAAAAAAATAAAATAAAATAAAATTATACAACAATATGATGTTGTTTATCCTTTCTGTTAAGACATAGTTTTCTGATTTCTTATACTATATAAATTGAGAGATTAGAGGTAATTTTGTTATGTGAGTAAATTTATCCTATTTTTTAATGTAAAATAGTTACTCCTGCTGATCCATAACCAATATTCTGTTGTCATGACCCGGATAATCGAGTTGAATCTCGTAGCTTAAAAAAAAGAGGAGCGAATATGTTTTTATTCTTAAATATAATATTTTAATCACTTTTTAATTTTTATAAAAAAATTATTCATTTTTTATCTTTATAAAATCTTTATGTATTGCAATATCTCCTTATTAAGGACTAAAAATATATAAGTTATAATTTTTAGAAATTAAAACAAATAATCCTTTATAAAGACAAAAAAAAAAAAAAACACCATAGTATTAGGGAAATAAATAGATAGATATTTATTGTTTTATATGATAATCACGTACAAGATTTCTTTTTCACTTGATGATATATTCCTTTTGCTTTAAGTTGTTGTATCTCTTTTCTTTTGATATTTTTAGCCATCTTTTTCAATGCGTGTCACGTATAATTAATGATTGTTGTTTCCAAGACATAAATGCGGATAAAGGATATTTGAAAGAAGCATTACATGTAACAGTGACTCGATTAAAATCAGCCCAACCCGTTTTCTGGTGCTTACATATGGCTTTCCCTGCGGATCCGGTTTAAGAGGGCCTTTCAATCACTCATGCTTCTAAAATCAAATTGGATAAATCCTTTTCAAGTAATAAATCCCTACAATTGATGTTAGCTAAAATCTACTTTATTTCAAACATTTATTTTATATAACGAGATTTAAATGTGAAAAATCCAAAGCAAAAATGTTTACATTTCAATATTTTCTAACATATTGTCTGAGATTTATAATTGAATTTTTAGTATACATCAATACAAACCTACTCATGTTTTTTTTCGTGAATAGTAATTATCTCATTCATCATGAATCAAATGTTGAATGCAAGGAATCACATATCAATAGAGAATAAAAGTTAGAAAATAATGAAGTCACCATTTTTAACTCATGAACAACTTCATTAGCTTGTCTCTTAACAAATCTTATTCCATAGGATGAATGAGTAATTAAAATTTTTCTACTCTCAACACCAATATCTCTTACTTCAGTTCGCCTGCACACGCTTCCCCTTCTTGAAGGTTCATGCATGGTTGTCTCTACGATGTCATTATTGAAACCAATCTCTCTTGATCATCAAGAACACGCAAACTAGTTTTAGTGGTATTATGAATCATATGAAAGCTAGAATACACATTGCATGAGTTGCCCATGTTCTTATCTTTCACCAACCTTCTTTGATGCAATTTCGATATAAATTATCTCTTATTGATCTTTTGTCTTTGTACACTTTCAACTCTGGTGAAACTCCTCCTCCCTTCTAACCACAATCTCACTTCGAACATCCTTATTTTTCCAAACATTTTCATTCCTGCTCCCCCATTTGCTCAATACAAATGCACTTATAATGCTACAAAGTGTAATAAAGATACAAATATTTATAATTTAATAATGATATGACTTAATTTTGTGTGATTTATATGAGAGAATATTCAAATACACTCTTTTTATTTATATACATATAAATCATGAAAAGTTATCATCATCTTGTTACTTTTTGGTGATGAAATAATTTCAAATTTGAATTCTTATTTCTTTAACATCATTTGAACAAAAATCTAATGTTCGACTATCATATTGATGGTGAAATGGTGTACAGAACATGTTATTCTTTAAAGAACAGATATTAACTCAATAGATAAGTGAGGAATTTAAAGTAAGTGAAAAGAAGTAAACAGTTCCGCTTTCTGATTAGCTAAAATAGAGAAATGGTGAATTGGATATACCAAGATTTTCAGTCTGAGACTGATTCGAGTGGATTTTAGTTTAATATTCTCATTTGTTTTGTTTGGCTTACCATATTTGAATAGTGAACCTATCTTTAACATAGGTTGAATGCTATAGAAAATATATACAGAGATAGATAGACAGATAAGAGAAGCACAAAATATAGGTATTATATATATATATATATATATGTGTGTGTGTGTGTGTATCTCGATAATGTAGTGTAACAATTAAAACCCGTATTGCAGGAGTTATATATACTGACCCTGTTATAATTGAAATGGAGATTTTTTTTCAGTAAAAGAAAGCAACATTGATTGGTTATGTATCAATTTCTCTCATTAAAAATAAAAAAATCAACCTTTACTATCATGTCTGTGTTAATTTGATACTTAAAACAATTTTTTTTCCCCAAAATGTTCCTCTACTGCTAGGTGCATAGAGTCAACTTGTATGTTCTGGGTATAGAAATCCTCTAGTCTATCCAGTTTGAGCTACCTTTGTTTTGTTGTTTGCAACGCAGTCACAACAGTACATCTCTTGGTATGATACAGTTCTCCTCACTAGATCTCTTTACTTTCTGTAAAATTCCTGGTTTGTAGGTTATTTGACGCAGAATATTTTTGTAGTTTTGTTGAATCCTCTAAATGAAGTACTAAAATTCTAATATATAAACATTTGAATTGTGAAAAATATAAACCGTAAAAGGACAAGGTAGAAAATATTTAGATAGAGACCTAGACAATGAAGGCAATATTTGCTACTTAGTAATTTGAATTCATATTTAACTTATCTTCCTGTCATACAAATGTTATTATGCTTTTGTTTTTAATTCTTCTATCATATAGGTACTTTTATTTAACTAAGTTTTGAGCATCCAGGATATGAATCAGCCTGACCTGCATATTATTTAGATGTAGCACTTTAAAGGGTTGAAATGAGTTTTATGAGCTATGAATTTGTTGTGTAGCTTTCAAGATGAAGAAGGGGGTTCTCATTTTGAGTGAGGTAATTCAGATTCTTTTTTAGCTGCATCTTGGATATTCAAGATGTTCAATTGCTCTTCTTATCTGAAAAGTTATACTGTATCTTACTAAGATCACTATAATTACAAATAAAGCTGACATTATGCACTGTAATCTCTCGGGAGTTCAAGGACCGTGTCAGCAATGCAGGTTTAGCTCTTTAGCTTAGACAGTTAAACATGAAAGCAAGTCAATTGTCAATATTCTCATTTAACGAATGAGATTGGCATGCCTTTGCTTTTGTTTGCCTGAGAGTACAATTTCTGAAAGCTAGTGGTAATTAAAATAAGTCTTTGCATTTACAGGTCCCACATTGTGCACAACATGAAACAAAATAAGCTTTATAAAGCCTCTGACAATGCTGTCACCCATGCATTTAGGCCTGGTGAGCCTAAATGGTGGATGCTTGGACCTGAATTTTTTAAAACACCATTTTGCTTTTTTCTGCTGTTTGGTGGGTTTTAGTTGAGCCTGTTAAGTTCCTTCCACTCTAAAAAAAAAAAGTGCTGCTAGGTGCACCCAGCATTATTGTTGGTACACCCAGCACTAACCACGAAAAGGCAGAAATATCCCTTACGGATCAAGTTGATTCGTAAGTTAATTTTTAAGACTTACGGATCAACTTGATCCATAAGTCTTTTACAGATCCGTAAGTTGATTTTTAAGACTTACAAATCAAGTTGTTCCATAAGTCTTTTACGGATCAAATTAATTCGTAAGTTTTTTACGGATCAAGTTGATCCATAAGTCTTAAAAATAAACTTACGGATCAACTTAATTCGTATGGGGAGAAATTAGCAGGGACAATTTTGTCATTTTCAAAGAATGCTGATGCACCTAGCAACACAAAAAAAAAGGATTATGAGCCCAATTACTGTGGTACTATGACAATTGCTATTTGCACTCTATGAATTGCTTCCAGAATGACGTAGAACAAATTAATTGCGCACATGATATTTACAGAAATGGATAGCTTTTTTTACTTGTTCCAACTACTTTCTTCATCCTCATTAATTGCAAGTGGTAAGTAAAACTTCAACATCCACCTCTCGCATCACATTAATGTGCCACTGTAGGTTGTAGTTGTAGTTGTAGGTGCTCTTCATTCAACGTGACCACTACTTGGACTAAATATAGGCAAATATATTCAAATGTAGTGTATGCATGAATAATTTAGTGAAATTCTAATTATATAAAGATTAATTTAAAAATTATGGAAAACCTGCATAATTAATTCAATAGAAGTTGTAAATTGAGAATGACTTCATGAATAGCAAACTAATTTATCAAGGTAGTCTGCTCTAGTCCGATTCCACGGTAGTATTTGTTAGACATCTTTGAAAGAGAAGAAAGAAAACATACAAAATTTATGTTATGATTGGTACATTTTTTAAAATAAAAGAGAATATGTGATTAAAAAATCACACATTTTGATTTCCTTGGAAAGTGGTTGAATCAAGGTGAACAATAATAAAATAAATATTTCATTCTGTTTTTGATTAGGAAACAAACGTTGTTTCTACAATAAATTTAAGTTTAATATCTTTACCTACTCTTCCTTTATTACTGTAAAGGAAAAATAAAGAAATCACGGGTGTTGGCGATATCATCTACGCGGGCTATTAGATTATTGACATCAAGATATAATATTAATTTAGTTCATAAATAGTATAGTTATTGTACGTATCTAACTTAAAATTTTGCTTCCAAACGCTCAAAACCCTGCGTTTCATACTATAAACGAAAATGCAGTGCTCAAGTAAGACTTCAAAAAATTCACACACGCACACACAAAAAAACAAGTAAAACTTCAAAACATTTTCTTTTGTTCTGTCTCAAAACATCTTTATTAGTTTTGGCAAATTCACAAGTTTGACAATTTTGCATGAGAACATCTTAAACTTTTATAAAGTAAAGTTCATATTATCAACTAATAATTTGTCAAAAGCATAAAAAAAATTATTCATCTAAAACTCGAATCACTTTGAACTATAATTCAATTTAAATGAACTTATTTAAAGGAGTAAAAATATATTTTTTTTCCACTCAAACAAACAAACGTTAAGATGAGAAAATAAGACATATGATCAACACTTAAAAAACAAAAAGCCATTTAATACAGGAGAATGCTATATAATCCATTTATAATCTGATTAGACACCAAGAAGTAACAAAATAAAAAGACATTTATTTCTATCACTGGTCATGTAAGTAACCAAAAGAAGACATCAAGTAGTTGCAATCCCCATTATTCCAAGAGGCTATTAAAGGATGAATATAGGAATTTAAACGGAATATTAGTAAAAAAAAAGAATCATTATCGTTTTAGATGTTGTTTTAAATTTAAAATTAATTATATAGTAAGCAGTAAATAGTAGTAACGGATAGGATATAAATAGTGAAGGAAAGTAAGAGTAAGATAAGAAAGCAGCTATTGTGTTATTGGGTGGAGTGTGAGAATCCAAATATCTGTATCTATCTATCTCCCTCTGCAATTATCCATTTTCTGGGGCGCATTTTAGCAACAATGGTGCACCCAATAGCAGAGGCAAACGAGGAAAGTCCGTTCGGGAAACTAACGCCGGAAGAGTTCTACGCGCATCACTCAGTGAGTCACGGTTCCGAGTTCGTGACGAACCCTAGAGGTCTCAAGCTCTTCACACAGTGGTGGACCCCACTCCCTCCAAAAACCATCATTGGAACCCTCGCCGTCGTGCACGGATACACCGGCGAGTCCAGCTGGCTCCTCCAGCTCACCGCCGTCCACTTCGCCAAGGCCGGTTTCGCCACCTGCGCCCTCGACCACCAGGGCCATGGCTTCTCCGACGGCCTCGTCGCTCACATCCCCGACATCAACCCCGTCGTCGACGACTGCATCACCTTCTTCGAGAATTTCCGTTCTCGCTTCGATCCCTCGCTTCCTTCGTTTCTCTACGCCGAATCCCTCGGCGGCGCAATCGCGCTTTTAATCACTCTCCGCCGCCGCGAAATGCTGTGGAGCGGCGTTATTCTCAACGGCGCCATGTGCGGGATCAGCGCCAAGTTCAAGCCGCCGTGGCCGCTCGAGCACTTCCTCTCCGTCGTCGCCGCGGTCATCCCGACGTGGCGCGTGGTTCCCACGCGCGGCTCCATCCCCGAGGTGTCGTTCAAGGTTGAGTGGAAGCGGAGGCTGGCGCTGGCGAGCCCGCGGAGGACGGTGGCGCGTCCACGAGCCGCCACCGCGCAGGAGCTGCTTCGGATCTGCCGGGAGCTTCAGGGGAGGTACGAGGAGGTGGAGGTGCCGCTGCTGGTGGCGCACGGCGGCGACGACGTGGTGTGCGACCCCGCGTGCGTGGAGGAGTTGCACGCACGCGCCGCGAGTAAGGATAAGACGCTGAAGATATATCCCGGGATGTGGCATCAGATGGTTGGGGAACCCGAAGAGAACGTGGAGCTAGTGTTTGGGGACATGTTGGAGTGGCTTCGTACACGCGCTCAACGCGCCCCCGAGCACGGTGTTGCTTAGGGTCAACTCTTTTACTTTATATTATAATAATAATAATAATAATAATATTATAATAGTGTTGGTTGGGCCAGGTTGGCTTGTGCTCTGATAAGATATTATTGTTTATTCCTATAAATTGTTATGGGTTCCATTCCACGGTTCATAAAAAATAGAGTAGTGATAGTTTCGTTGTTAATTAATTCCTAACTATTTATGAATTTTAAAGGGTTTTTTTATAAAAATAATTGTATAATAAATGCAGTGTATAGATATATAATACTTATTCAATATCCTATGTTTATAATTCTTTTTTTTTTCTGAATATGTTTATAATTCGTTAGTATAAGTTATTTTAAATTAGAAGTATAATTTTTGTAAACGATAAATGTATAGAAGTATTTATAGCTGTTATATTGTTGTCCTAACGTCCAACCTCCAATTTTATGGGATATCCGTCCACCAAAAGCATGACCCACCAAATTTTGTCGCGCCAACAAAGTACAATTGTTTCATTTTCTATTTTTTTTAAAATAAAATCAAAATATACTTATATTTTCAATTGAATAATTGTTAGTGATTTTTTTAAAAATTTGTAGGACTTTATTGTTCTATTAAGTTTTTTAATTATTTTTTATATTTACCAACTTTTAGTAAAGTTTTTATACTTTCAAACTTTTGTACTTAAAAACTACTATCTCAACAAAAAAAAAACTCTTAAAAATTAATAGTTATTTACCTTTTTTATCTCGTTATTGCCTCCTCTATTCTTGTCCATGGTAAATATTGGTCCAATTTTCTTTATCACCGAACGCACATTACAATCATTGCTAAACCATCAATTCACCAATTAAACGTGGGAGCTCTAAACTCAATTTGGAGGACAAACTCATCTTTTTGACATGTTTAGCTACCTTAAAAGTACGCTTACATATAAATTTTTTACCTGAAAACTCTTTTGTAGGAGTAGGACTAGGACTCAGGTTACTTTTGTAAACTTTACATACCTATGTATTAAGCCTATAAAAGTATGAAAATGGTTAAAAAAATAGAAAAAGAGGAGTCTAAGTGTGGAATATTAACAAAACAAACTTAGTCCTTGGACCACTATAATCAATCGGATCTCCACCAATAAGCAATAAACAGATGCAATTTTGGAACACCCTAACCAAATTTCATACTTCTCTGATAACTCACTCTACTTTATGATGATATCCACCTTGGCCAATTGGCCCAAGCCCAACATCAAACCATGATCCTTTGCATCCTCCGAGGGAAGTGCTTAACAATGGCCACACCACTTGGGATTGAAGTTATCACAATTCAAAATTTTCTCACCATAACCACCAAAACATCCTCTTCAGCTATATCGGAATAAATGCAATGTTTTGATGATGCTTAAGATTGTAACAATAGAAGCAATGAATTTGATATCATAATCTATTTTTTGTGATAAAGAAGGCTACATCATTGGGTTGATAACGATTAAAGAGATTATTGAAAATCTATTTCATCGTTTTAGTTGCGTTTTACAAAAATAAGTTGTAAAATAGAGTTTTACAGAAACTAGTTGTAAAAGCCATACACAAAAACACGTTTTCGTCAATGTTCAATTTTAATCCTTTAATTCTTTTTTCTTATTTTTATTCCTATACTTTTGAAATTTATTTTTATCCTTAAAGTAACATTTAATAGCGCTTATAAAGGGGTATCTAAAAAAAAATTCAGATTAAAAGTAGTGTATTTCAAAATTAGAGAGACAAAAATAAGAAAAAAGAAAAATATTAGAGAGAGAACCCGAATTTTGAATAGTTTAGAAGGACAACAAATATATTTTATCCTATTAATAATTTATTGTGGTGGACTATAAGTCTAAAACTATGCAAATATCCTTAAGCCCGCTTAAAATAGCAATCCCTATTTTCATTATTTTGTTTACTGTAGAATTTTTGTCAAAGATGAACGTTGCGATAAGTTATCAATTCTGTTATTCTACGCATGATATTTTACATTGTATAAATGTGTATTGAAATTAAGGGACATGATTTTTTCTTTGAAAAAATATGTTTTTGGTCCTTCAACCAGAGTTAAAAAAAATAAAAATAATAACCATTAACTGATGTATAGAATGTGTATGATCTTAGAAGTAGACCATATTTTTTTTTTATAGTTTCCCCCTTTTGGGAGGATGAAGTTTCATAAGAGGTATAAAAAAATGGTAATTTCATTTTTTGGTTGATGAAAATTTTACAAACATGGGACTTGGCAGTTGTTTGAAATTACATGCAAGCCCATACATAGCAGGCTCAATTTGTGGGTTTTGCATTTTTGTTTAATCCATGAAACACGATGACAACTCAACATGATAACACAGAAGAACACATGAGAGACAGTTAGATATGAGGTCTGTTACTTTAAAGGGAATATTTTTATAAAAAATTGTGTGGCTCATTTTTTTTTAATGGATTGGACCTTTGTTGGGTGTGTTAAATTAATACCTTGAGAATTGGTATTCTCACCCACACTTTGCGATTCTCACCCACCACATACTTTAATTTTTTCCCCCAAAATGTTCATTCAAATAAAACATAATTCCATTGTAGTATAGGAGATGCATACAAAAATAAAAATGAAAAATCATTTTCCTGTAATAAATATACAACGAAAATGTATTTTTGTTTTGTTTCTTGTACACACGCCTATGCTACAATGGAAACACATCTTTGTTGTGTATTTTGTATGCAGAAATATATTTCCATTTTGTTTATCTTGCCCTCCTTATATTACAATGGAAATGCGATTTTGTTTTTGTCTGTGCCAACTGCAAAACGAAATCTTGGTTATGTGTCCTCAATACAGCATAATCCTGATTTTGTTGCAACCAAAAGCCAAATTTAAGGGATGAGTTGAAAGGGAAGGTAAGAGAGTTAATTTTGTTTTCATATTTTTGTGAAAATAGAAATTCCCTACCTCTATACTTTGGGCCATTTATAGATCTGGCCTAAACCCATTTTGAAAACCTGAAAACTAGCTGAAACTACTGGTTAAAATGGTGCAAAAATTGGACCCAAAAAAATAATAGAGGAAAAGAAAGAAAAGCTGGTTTTTAGTTTGCTTTCATTGTTGAGTTGTGAACATTATGATTTGCTTTACAGGTTGGACAGTTGAAGATTATAAAGTCAAAAACCCAAGTAAAATAGTTGAAGAAGTGGAATTAATTTCGCCTAAAGATCGGGGAAAAGTTTGAGCAAACCATGCTTTAATTTTATGCACCACGCTAATCTAGTGTAAAGAACAAATTAGCTAGTAAGAATTTAGCTAGAATTAAAATAAATAAGAAAATGCCAAGGTTATTATTTTTCTCAAGAGTTCAGTAATTTTACATCACGGACATGTATAAATTTAGTATTATTTTACTATTTGTTTCTATCTTTTTTTCATTTTCTTTCTCTTGAACGGACCATAATGTTTCATAAAACCTCAATGACAACTCTTGAGAAAACTTCGGTGATTTTTCATCGGAATTAACTTATATTTTAATTATTTAATCAGTAAACTATTAAACCAACGTTATAATCGAATAAAAAATCGGTCTAAATCTTTAAGTTAAATAGCCCATCCTCACACGCTTCGGCTGCTTTGTTGACTTTTATTCTTTTTAGTGCAACACATTTATTGACTTGTTTTATCTCTCTTTTTAAGGGAGAGTAAAATTAAGTTGTTTGATTTTATTCTTCTTTTTCGACCACGCTTTAACTGCATATATTTACTGTTGTTTGAGAACATGGTACATTGGTACAGGTACGATAAACCAAATTAAATTTGCTTAAAGATGTAGAAGTCATACCTACTAACTTTACAAAAAAAAAAAAGAGAGTAGAAACCACATCAATAACGTGTGATAAAAACATGTGTCGGTACATGCTTATTACATTTTTTAGGCAAAGTCTCACAAATATGGGTCGTGACAAGTACAAACTTTGTTTGGTCGAAGCAAAATACAAATTGTTTTTAAGTGACATCATTTTTTATGGGGTCAATAAGGTAACATCATGCAATAAATAAGCTTTCACCCGTACATGAATTCGTGGAGTAATCTACATGGATTAACAGTTCCTAAAAAGCCTATAAAGTTTTGAGCCCAAGAAGTCCCTTTCTAACGGGGGTGGCAAGACAACATTTGTCGTGGTTGTAGTGCACCACGCAAGCACCTACATTTTTTTATGATTCCAAACACCTACATATATAGATCAAATGTAGTGTTGTAAACCAACAATTTATAACCAAAAAATGTGCTTGATTACGGTCAAGTAAAAAGCTAGGGTACTAATGAAATCAAATGATTCCTAGTTGTGGACATTAGAATATCGCCTCGTGCCTCGTTTAATAATAAGCTTTTGTTGTTGAAAGATTCTTGTCTTCTTATTGGGTCCGTCTACCAATGTTTGAATAGATTATTGGGCTCTTAAATCTTGGTGAAACGACGAAAATGGATTTTTTTTTTTAAATTATAAAATCTAGGTAAAATTTAAATTAATATAAAAAAGATAAATTACAATTTTTGAATTAAAGATGGTAAACTATATTATAATTTTTTTTTTATTTTTTCATCGAATTCATAAAAAACTTTACGACTTTAATTTTTATTATTAGTTTTTTTTATTGAAATCGTAAAACGACTTCAATTTTTTTTGGAATATAACTTTAAATTTGTGAGTATTTTTTTATTTTTTAAAGTCGTAAATCATTTATCATTTTAAAATCATAAATAATTTTTTATTTTAATTATTTAACAAATTAATATATGTTTTATTTCCATGATTTTCCAGCATACGAGAGAGTAGCTTTAATACGTTGAAACAGTATGAGGAGGCATTGAAGCTTTAATATTGGTGTTTATTTTGAATAACAGAAAGTCCAGCATTGGATGTATATGTGTATCCATTAATTACGAAGAAAAGAAAGTAAAATAAGTCACTGTCTGGGTGTGGATATAGAGACAAATTAATAGACTCGCAACAAATGGACATGGCTGGGATATTGAATAGGACTAGGATTAATTGGTAAGAGTTTAGGAAATTAATGTGAAAGGGACCGGAAAGTTATGGAGATAACTAGTTACTAAAGTTTAATGATGAATACAAAATTTCTTATTTCTTATTTATTATTTGTGGTTTTTTTTTATTTTGTTACTAAAATTATTTATAATATTCATCAATTGATAATTTTATTATATAATATATTTATGAAAGTAAAATAAAACTTTTAATATACTAACGTAACATTGATTAAAGTGAAACTAGATTTAAATTTTTTAAATAAAATATCAAATTTAAACTTTAAAAAATTATGTATAGAAGGGATAATTCACTGAAAATGCTTAACCACTAATCAACTTTTCATGATGATTTGATTGACAAAACTAGTTGACACTTCACACTGTTATGTAATAAAACAACACTTTTAAAAATTTTATTATTAAGTAAAAATAAAGATTATAAAATTTAATACTTAAATATAAACATATTAAGCATATATATTATTTTTTTATTAAAAAATAGTTTATAAAATTTATTTTAAATTGAGAAGTATATGCATTAATACAAGACAACATATTTTATCACGAGAGACATCTTGTATAAGAATAAAACGATTAAATTTAAACCGTATAATTATAAATGAAAAATTAAGATTCAATATAAAAAATTCACGTTATTTTTTTAAAAACTCACATAATTTTTAAGTGGTCACATGAAATTAAATTTTGATTGTACATGTTTGATTATACGGACCAAATTAAATTCTCTCACTCTCATATAAAATAAAAATGATATTAATATATTTTCAAATTATTTAGTTTTTTATATGTTAAAAATTAACTTAGTCTAATAAAAAATATTATTTTATGAATATAATATAGTAACTTGAATTTTGTTTACTACAAATAATTAAATAAAAAAGAAATCCATTTATTAACTTGTTTTTCCCTATTTAATTTGTAGTTTTTCACATTCAAATCAATTCATAATAAGCAAGAATATTATATCTAGTTTCCTATGAAAACAAACCATCTTTATAAATAGATTATGAATTAACAGCGAAAATAGTTATTTCGTACTGTCATGGATTTATAAATTATTATGGTTAGTTTGTTAATTTTTATAATAATATTTTAAAAATTATATTAATAATAATTTATTATTGACAAACACTAAAAAAATTATACTAATGCATTTATATTAAACTCTAATACTAAGTTACTAACACGGTTACAGCGAGACAGAAAAAAGAAGAAGATTGAAAGTGAAAATTTAATAAACGAACAGATTGGGGGAAAAAACTTGTAGAATGCATCCAAAGCTCCACATGTTTCTGGCCACAGCAAAGTTTGGGCAAATTCACATGACAAATTGATTTATATTGTGAAAAGAAGTGGTTCCTTGAAATAGAAAATAAATCACGATCTTTACATGGAGAGAAAATCAAGTCAGTGATTGATGCCCTGCCATGGCAGACACGCATGCAAAGAATTGCTAGATGACAAGAACAAATACAAATAAAGAAGGACTCTACTCTATTATGATTTATGAGAATATCTATATTGATATGAATGCCCAAATGACATTGTAAAAGTAAAAGGAGTGATTTATTACTTTATTATCATATGAATATGAAAGAGCAAAGTTGAGAGTATGAGTGGTCATTCAAATGTCTTTCAATCTATTCAGCCTCAACTTGCTTGTCCGTTTCCTAATCAAATTGACTTATAATTCCTCTTTTAGAGGGTCACTTAGATTTATCAAAGTCTCTGTTTAGCAATTTCTTCTTTGTGATTAATGGCCAAACTTGGATTAGTGGAGCATGTTCGCCACTGTTGACTTTGGGATACTAATGGACTTTGCAGTCACAATTAGGCAACTATAGTCTAACATTATTCACATTTAAGTAATGACACAGCGACCCAACGGCTAAATCTATAGGGGTAAAAAACGATTAGTCACAAAAGAAGATAGAAATTTATTTTGCAATCGAACACAAGTATTGCAAAATTAAAATCATCCAATAGTTAAAAATAATGAACATTTGTCATCTATTGGGATGTATAAATTTCAAGGGAAAAGAGAAATAATAATAATAATAAAAGTAGTGAGGTAAAAAAAAACAAATATAAAAAACGAAATCTAAAATTATAAATGTATGATTAAAATGAAAATCGTAAACCACCAAATATATGAATTAATAGGTGCAAGATTGTTGCAGTTTAATTAGTGATGTGAAATTTAAGTATTAAATATATACTTTTATTGAATATTTTAAGGAGAAAACTATTTTTATTATATTTCTACTTGACTTAAATAAGATTATCTTTCATAAATAGATATTATTGGATATAGTAAGAAAACAACTACTTATATATGAAATTATGGATGACAAATGTCATTATTACAATGAAGATCATTTGAAAGTGAAAAAAAACGAGAAAACATTTTTTATAATATAAATATATTAAATTTTAACAATCACAAGAAAACTGAGAAATAAAAAAAGAGATAAAATATAAAATAAAATTAGTAATATATGATAGAAAAATAAAAAATAATATTGTAAAATATTATTATACGAATAGTATGCTTAAAAGAAAATAGTAGAAATCATGCTATAAAATGAGCGCCTTGCAAAAAACTTTCCCTGATTCTTCCTTTTTTTACAGTTTTTTTTAAGGTAAAACACATTTTGTTAATGAAGGCTGATTAAACACAAGGTGTATCCAATCAGATAATTGATAAGAATTCAATATTACTGTGGATCACGGTGAAATTCACATAGTTCCAACGATTGGTATCGTCAAAGAAGTGTCTTCTGAAATGAAAAAAAAAACATATCTTGAGTCTTGTCGCATTTAAGATCCTCTCAGGGACGGGGCTAACAAATTCTGGGAGGCAATACTGGCTGGCATGGCAGTAGAAGAATTTTTTGAAAAGAATAGTTTATTCTTTACCTATATCCGTTTCATAAAATAAATAAAATTAAAGCAAATGGCAGAATCTCTTGCTCATCTTTCCTACATTGTAAAACCTAAGTACATCATCGGGGTTAATCTACATCAGATGATTGACTAGAATGGTAAATTATCTTTCGCTATTAATCTTTAATTCTTGCCAATTAAAAAAAATTAAATACATATGTAAAATCATACTATATTTTTAATTAAGAAAGTCAAAACATAAATCATCGAAAATCCCTATAATTGAGCTATTTTCTCATTGAAATTCATCAGATTAATGAGTTAATTAAATAGAAAACTCTATAAATCTACGTATATTAATTATAAATTATTAATAAGTAATTGGTTTGAGTGATTGTAAACTTAATTTTTTAAAATAAGATTTTTGGTTTAAATTTTGTGAATAAAAAAAAGATATGATTAAATAAGAAGTTTCACTAAAATTGACTAGTCAAATTTTCTTGATGAAAATTAATTATACGTGAAACTAATGAATATTTTACACTAATATTATAATATCAACAAAATATTAATTATAAATTTATTACATATAGAGACGCATTTAAGATAACTACCTAAAATTGGCAAAAAGTTATCGTAAGTTCATTCATAGACAAGTTTGTATTAATTCATTCATTTTACTAGAACTCATCCGAATTTATTCACTCTAATCTCTAAAAGACAACCCCCCTAAAAAAAAATCTCACGGATACACCATTTTTATTTTATCTTATTTTGTTTTTCATTTTCTAATTATTCATATTATATTATTGTTTCTCTCTTGTCATTTCTTATGATCTCTCTCTTAATAGGATGTATGCACATACATAGATATCAAGAAAACTTTTCCAAATATTTTATCCAAGGCGAGAACAAAATATACTTACATAGGACAGATTGCTCAAGTACCAAGCTAGTTTATATTGCATTTGACGACAACAGATTATGACTTGAATTAGTCATAAGACTCGATCATAACCATTCGAGGCATGGATCGCATGCCCATATTTATAATGCATGTTGTTTTGTTTGTGACCATGCAGTATGTCTTGTATTATGTGTCAATATATCTATCCGTATTTCTTATAAATCATTTGTAGTGATCCACACGTAAGTCACCTTTAAACCAAAAAATAAATAACTGATATGGTAGGTGATGAGAAGGCGTTAATTAAAAACTTTTAATTTATTAAAAGAATTAATGACTTAAGAGTTAAGTTTAAAAAAAAAGGTTATAAAAACAAGTTATATAAAGTAAAATCTCAGGCTATAAACTAAAAAAACAAGTGTTAAAAGGTGTGTTCATAGCATTTTTTTTCTCTTAAAATGCACTTAACTAAAAGAAAAGTAGGACATCAAGTAATTTAGAAGGAGGTTTTGGGATGATCAATGTTTTTTTTTTTTTGTCAGCTAAAAGGTGAAATTCATTTAACTGGTACCCGAAGTACCAAATGTTGTTACAATCAGATAAGAGAAATTATAGGCATTTGCACCCCAATGTTATCTCCCACATACATGAATCGGTTATCTATTATGGGCATCTGGGATGATCAATGTAAATTTGAGTATTCTCCAAGGAGTTGTTATTTTTTATTTTTTTTTTCAGTTAAGAACTAACTCTTATGGTGTTTGGTTCCAATGGTTTAATTGATATATTTTTTATATTCTACCAGTATATAAGGTCAAGTACATTTTATCCTTTATTGTTTACAAAATAATTCTAAGTGCTGTCATATTAAGTATTCCAAAAGTTAGGAGAGATTTTAGTAAAGTAACAATAGGGTGAAAAGTATGCATACTTAGCTTGATTGTTTTTTCTACTAGTGGGACTTTATCCCATAATTCATTTATCGGATTTTTTGTAATTGACAGACAAGGTCTTCTCTATTATAGGTTTACATAGGGGGTTTTTGGTTCTCATGTTCTCCCATGGTGTCTTGTTACTTTTCTTTTTCTTATATGTTTATCGGATCCAGGCTCTGCAGCAAAGGATATTAGGGGAGGTAGTGCCAATCTTGTCGGATTCCTAATCCTCTTTCCTCTTGTTGGATTTTGTGTTAAACGTCAATGGATATATGTTCATTAGTTATAAATATATTATAGATTAAATAATTACATATTTTTTGTTCGCGATAATATATTTTTTTAATTACTATTAAGATTTTCAATAATAAGAATCTATAAATACATCATTATTTTAAATTAAATGCATAAAATGTTTAATGATTTTTTTTATCAAAATTGATTGAACCAAACGTATTTTTAATGTCTTAGAAAATAGAAAATAGAAAGTTAAAACAAATATATTTTCTAAATGTTTGAAAATGTGAAAACGAGAACTCTTTTTAGAAAATAAAAACAAAAAAAAAGAAGAAAAAACTAAATCAGACCCAGCGTCCCCTAAGAAAAGAAATAATGTAAATACAGAAAATTAAAGAATGGAAGTATTATTATTATTATTATTTGAAATGAAGAGAAAAAAGAATGAAATTAGAAAGAAATAATAGTAATATTGATTGGCAGTGGAATTTATGCACCTGATGAGCAGAAATTGTCCCCCTGTCCGGGCTGTCTTTTGTGGATTGTCCTTCCTGACTGGTCCCCACCGCTCCCCCTTATCTGCTTTCCGTGGCCAAATTAGTCAATTCCTTCCCCCAAACACTGCAACAATTAGAAAAACAACCATTTGGTAACAGCAGCAATACTGATACACACTAGTTCTACTTGTACTAGTGCTTTCCCTCTTCTCGCCGACTCAACCTATATAAATTAAACCCTGCTCCCACACGTAACCACCACCACAATTCTTCCCCTTACTTTCACTACGTATCAAAGTTTGTACACAACTGCATTTATTTTTTTATATTTAAAATTTAAAATAACAATATGTTATTAAATTGCTCATATAAATAACCTCTTATCTTTTTTATAAGCAACAAGTGTAATGTATTTTTACACTAGTAAATTTTGTGTCAGAATCAAAAATAACTATCGAATGTTATAGTTCATAGTTGGATTGGTAACAAGTTGAATTCACAATGATTTGAGTTCACTTTGAATACAAATACTCATCAAGTGGTTTGATATTTGAATATTTCTATTAAAGGATTGAAATTCAATTTCTGCCTTAAAAATGAAGTCATAATTCTAAATATAATTTTTATTTAAAATCTTTATGATTAAAATGAAAATCTTTTACTGATAAATTTTCTTAAACAAAATTTAGGAATTTTGGTGAATGAAATGATGCCGAAAGTTGGAGTGAATGAAAAAAATGTTTAGCACGGTGGAATATAATTGTTTTTTTCACATACAATTTTTATATTAAATAAAATCTCTAGATGATGTAAAATCCACTTTTGTATTAATAAGATAGACGCTACATGGCTGCATTGGAATGAATGTAAAGTGTACACGTTAGAAATTGGGAAATTGAAACGTTGATCACGGAGGAAAATAGTGCTGGTGCAATCTGAGCCATGGATGGGAAGAACCAAGATTGACGGTGTACAAGTGTCGGTGGCTCATTGGCGATGATGCTCCATTGCTCAAAACACAATTCCTGTTGTGGGACCCACGACATGTCCCACCTTTTTCTAATTCTCCGTAGTTGAGTTGAGGAGGCCACAAACACAGAACAACGCCTATTTTATCACGACCTCTCTCTCTCTCTCTCTCACATTCTTGTTTCTTATTATTTATATTTGTTTTTTCCATGATGGGCATTGAACAGAAACTGTAGAAGCCTGTCGAACAGTGAATTGTAATAGTGGTAAAATGAAAGAATGAATGGGTATATATATGTGTGGGAGTATACAGATATAGATATAGATATGGTGGTGCAGCTGTGGTGATTTGGCATTTTCTGGTTTTTGTTCGGTGCTTGTTGGTATTGGTTGGTTTGTTGGTTCCATTTGATGTTTACATAGAGGAGCTAGCTTAGCCACTTTCGGCAAAAGAACTCACAGAGATACATTTACACAAAGAAAGAACGCGTTTACTGTTTAGAGACCAAACCCCATCTTTTGTACCACTCAATGAATCATTAGTCTCATACTCAAACTCTGAAAGCGAGTGTTTTTTTAGAGCTGAGACAAATAGTATATATTTGAGTTTGGGTGATTGGAGAAGAAACTGAAGAAGAGAGATTGCAAAATGAGAGTGTGCTGTCTTGGTTGGTTGAGCATTCTTGTCAAATGAGGTATGTGTTTTCGAATGTTCTAATTCCTTTGAATCTTCTTCTACAAAACCAAAACCCCTTTCTCCTCAAATTAAATTCATATTTTTCTTTTTTGTATAGGTTTCCCTTTCCGAGGTGATTTATTTGGACACGCAGATTAAACTGCATGCAATTGACGCGCAAGATGTTTTAAAAGACCACGCAAGAAAGAGAACAAAAGAAAAAGAAAAAAGTCTTGTTTCTAAATTTTCCCAATTTTGAAGGAAAACTAAAAGAGAAAAATGGATTGTAGTAACGAGTTGGATATGCAAGAACCGAGCATTGAGACGGATAAGCTTAGTTACGAAATCTTCTCCATTCTCGAAAGCAAGTTTCTCTTCGGCTACGACGATCCAAAGCTCTGGTTCCCCAAGCAAATACCTCCCAAGCCGGAATCTCAGACTCCGGCAGCTACCGCCGCCGTGGACTGCGTCTCCGCAGTCAAGAACCAGCGCGGCAAGATATGCATTCTCGCCATCGACGGCGGCGGCATGCGCGGGATTCTCGCCGGAAAAGCCCTCGCCTACCTGGAAGCCGCGCTGAAGAAGAAATCCGGCGACCAGAACGCCACCATCGCAGACTACTTCGACGTGGCCGCTGGCGCCGGAGTCGGCGGCATCTTCACGGCGATGCTCTTCTCCACCAAAGACCACCGCCGCCCGATTTTCTCCGCCGACGACACGTGGCGGTTTCTGGCAGAGAAAGGAAACAAATTCTACCGCGCGGGAGGCAGCGCAAGCAACCGGGGGTTGCTGAAGAGGTTACTTTCCAGTGGAGGTTCCGGCTCGGTGTCGTCGGCGACGGCGGGTTTGGAGAAAGCGGTGAAGGAAGCGTTCACGGCGGAGAATGGTGGTGGGAGTTTGACTCTAAAGGACACTCTAAAACCGGTTCTGATTCCGTGCTACGACTTATCGAGTACGGCGCCGTTTTTGTTCTCACGTGCGGACGCGTTGGAAACGGATAGCTTCGACTTCCGGTTGTGGGAGGTATGTCGTGCCACCTCGGCCGAACCGGGTTTGTTCGAACCGGTTCAGATGCGTTCCGTGGATGGTCAAACAAAGTGCGTGGCCGTGGACGGAGGTTTAGCGATGAGTAACCCAACGGGGGCGGCAATCACGCACGTGCTGCACAACAAGCAAGAGTTTCCGTTCGTGCGAGGCGTGGAGGACCTTCTTGTTCTGTCCCTCGGAACGGGTCAACTATTGGAGGTGAGTTACGACTTTGACCGAGTCAAACGCTGGAAGGCCAAGGATTGGGCCAGGCCCATGGCCCGCATTTCCGCCGACGGCTCCTCTGACCTCGTCGACCAGGCCATCGCCATGGCCTTTGGTCAGTGCCGCAGCACCAATTATGTCCGCATTCAGGTATTTTTTTTATTATTATTTATTTTGGTTTGCTAGTCTAGTTGTCAATTGTCACCCCCTAGCCTGTTTTAGTTTAATAAGAAATTTTAAATTAAAGTCTTAAATATATAGTTATGTTAAATATTTGAAGCAAAAATTTGCCACCAATAATCATCATACAAAGTTCAAACAAGATTGACTGGAAATTACCTGTAGTCTATGCCAAAAAAAATTTCAATCGTCGCAGAATGTCACAATTATGGTTTGAAAAATGGGAAAAGGAAACTGTTGATGTCTTTCTATTTTTTGGGCTCATTTCTGGTAACTGGTTGAGTTTGTGAATTTCATAAACGTTAAGGGAGGGTATTGAATGGAGTAAATTTCACACCAGCCGGAGGGTAGGGGGTGTGGGGTTTCTGTTGTGTGTTTGTTGTCTGGATGTAGCTAGCAAGTTGGATGAGTATGTATGGGGGTAGCAATAGCATAGCTGGATTTGGACTTGTTAGAGGGATATCTATTGATGAACGGGTGTTAATTAATGAAATGCTTTTTGTCCATTTTGTATTGTGTATCAATGTTAAGAAAACCTTGTCATTCTTGAGCAACTTGGTTTTAGTTATACCATGGAAAATGGATACAAATGCAATTTGGTATTCTCATTTGGATTGAAGGAATGCCCATTTGCGACTCTTTCTTAATTAGAGCCGTGTCGTGTGTAGTATAGTAATACACCTTTTTAATTTTAGGTATAACTAATATGAAAGCCCATTCCATTTCGGTTGGGATTATGATCACCAAAGTGGTTGATTTTAATTGAGATTAATGCGTGTATGAGTGTATCTTCACTATCTTGTCATTTAATTTCTTTCATGCTCATTCATTTTGTCCTTTTCAATTGAGTTTATGATCCTGGCAGCTGGCTGGCATTGAAATCTTGCTGACACCATTATAGGGCTGAGTGCAAGTAAAATATACTTACTAGGTATATTTCAGTTTTTACATGATGGATTCTTATATATGTGACAGGCAAATGGGTCAAGTATGGGGCGATGTGGACCCAATGTGGATACAGATTCAAGTCCCGGCAATGTGAAGATGCTAGTAGGAATAGCAGAAGAGATGTTGAAGCAGGAGAATGTAGAGTCAGTACTGTTTGGAGGAAAGAGAATTGGGGAGCAGAGTAACTTCGAGAAACTTGACTGGTTTGCTGGAGAACTTGTTCAGGAGCATCAGAGGAGGAGCTGCAGAATAGCTCCCACTGTTGCTTTCAAGCAAGCAACCCCAAAAGCGACTTAGGCCATCCATGGCCAACAACAGTTCAAAGAATCAACCTAAAGAAAAAGGTAACCACTCTTTGCTGTTTTTTTGTGTGTTTTAGCTCAATAATTTATAGACATCCTTTCAAAGAAAGCGTTTTAGGGGACCCCGCTGAATAAATTACCAAAGGGAAGAAGGCATCTTAATTAAAATAGTGATGGCAATCAAATACTACTATTCAGGTGTTTTTGTTTTTACTTTTTTTTAATAAATCAAACATGCCCTACATTGCTTTGCTCAACTAACCCCATTTAATTTCTAATAGCTTCATTTTATCAAATCACAAGCTTTTATGTCGATGTATGACAGCATAACATTGTTAAATTCTTTTTCTTGTCCAGTCATTTCGCTGGTTACTTGAAAGTGTGTTTACCGAATGAACCCCCTTTCCTTTATTTTTTTTCTTTTTCCTTTTTTGGTTTATAGTTATTTTCCTGTTCTCTTGGTGATGGGGTGAAATGTTGAACATAGTATTTAACTGGTGGGGGGCGATCACCCACTTGTGGATGTCTTGTAGTGAAATATCATACAGGTTCATCCTAACTACCCCAGTTGAATTTCATTGACTAGCAAAGAATTGTTATCCAGAACAGGTGCTGAATTTGTCAGCTTCTGTGTATGCGTGGACGTGAACTTATCTAAGTTGTCTCCTTATTAGGTCAGTTTAGATTATCAAATCTTTTTAACAAGCAATTGTGGTTATATATGTCGTATTGAAGGAAGATGAAGAACATAGGTGATGTGGGGCCACCGACACTTATGTTAGTATTGGGAAAAGGGCATTGTGGTCAATTTATTTCAAAAGGGAAAAAGCGGGGTGGGAACTTGGAAGATGTTGAGAGGGTATTTTGATCATAAAGAATGAGATCATGGCGGGACACCCTTAAAAGTATTTCCGTAGTCCTGAAAAGGTGCTTCTCATGTCATGATGCCAAGGGTGGTTGGTTGGTTTCATTTATAAAAAATTGGTGTGGTTGACTATTAACTTTGCTCTTCAAAGTAAATCAAATAAGTATTATTGAGATTCTTAACTAGTTACTAACTTGTAATTGCATGTGCAGAGGGCATTGAGGTAATTTGCTTGAAAGTTTAGTATTCACTAGTTGTGGGTCATACCCCTAATTAAGTAGGTTCCTTTTTCTGCTGTTTGTCGTATCTTGTTTCCTCATTCGATCCGTATATTTGGTTGCACATCTCTCTTTATCTTTTTCCAACCTATGACGGTAGTTTTCTAGGCCCTTGAATAAATTACTAGGCGAATCAACTTTTGTAAATTTGTAGATTATTATTCGAACCACTTAATTTTGTGTGAGATTTCACAGAAACCAATTTTCATACTTCAATTGAGTAGAATGCGGCTCTTTTTATAAGTATGTTTCTGGGGTATCATATGGGAAATTAACCTTATTACATAATATTGACTAAATAAAGAACATTTGGGCAGTCAGAGAGAAAGAAATTGGTTTGCTAGATTCGGGGAAGTCTGACTATGAAGGGAACAGTGAAATGGAGACAACGTTACAAGGCATGAACGCTTCAGCAGTTTTTTTATTAATAAAAAAAGAAAATAGCTGAACAAAAGGTATTCACTATTAGGTCACTGCTCACATGTCCCCTAGAAGAGAATGTTCAACACAGACTCAAATCCAAATATATTCCTTTTTTTTTCTTTCAAACTCGAATGATTATGTTTGCCAACCCCAACAGCCAATGGGGTTCTATGAAATTAAAATCTAAAGCATCTAATTATTTTCATTTTGACTAAATTCTTGAAGTTTAAATAATTTCATTGTGACTATTTCTTGCAGTGAAAAACCGATATAGTAGGAAGCAGGAGCAAGGAAAAAGAAGGAAAAAAAAAAACAAAAGAAAAAGGCAGATAGTATAGTATAGCAGCTTTACTTTTCAAGATAGACAAAGAAGGTTAGGGAGTCGAGTGAAAAGGACAAGTGGTGTAAAAAGGGTGGAAAATTTTTGTGGGATACTTTGCTCTCCAGAGGACAGACATTGTGGTGTCCACACTACCTTTCTATTAGGGTAAGAAACCAAGAAAGAAAAAGCCAAGTGTCTGAGTTGAAGCTTTTTAGGGTCAAACATGAATCAAGTGTGAATTTTTTATTTTTAAAATGAGAATTCAGGGTGGTTAATTGGATCACATTCTTCCATTCCATTCTAGTTTTCTTCTTCTTAAGGATATTTTGTAAATCTTTTTTTCATATTAAAAAAGTTTCATCCCTGCTTCAAAGGAACTGTGGAGGTGGTGGGCTACGTTGTTATTATAAATTTTAAATATGTGGCCATACTTGTCTCTGACCAAAGATCGATTGTTATTGTTCTTATTGTTTGTTGATTTCTTAGCATGGTTATGTTGAGTGTGATCTTTTTTTAATGATCATCACTGTCGCCTGTGACGATGGATGGCCAGTCATGTTCATGGCTCGGAACTATCGGATTAAGAAATTATTTTTTTATTAACATTACTAACATATTAAATGTTGTATTACTGACCCACTAGGGTTGATCCTTGGCTTAAAAAAAAAAAAAAACAGGATCCAACCAATGGTGAGGGATTGAGGTAGAATGCATAAAGTTATATGTTTAAATTTCACCATATCATTGTATACTAAAAAATTGTATTATTAAACGGGTAGATTGATTGACACATAATTATTTTAACTTAATTAATAATCTCAAATTTAAATCTTGAATATATGATTGTAATATTTAGAGAATTTTTTTTTATCATTCATAATAATTCATAATGATATAATTCAACTTGATAACAACTATTTCTCATACCGTGTCTTTAAAAAAACATTTGAAATGTTGTGATTTTTTTTTTATCGAAGCTTTTATTTTATTTTTATAGTTTTATTTAATCTTTTAAAATCTGGTTAAAGAGTCTAAATATATTGATTAAAAATTAATAAATAAAAAATTTATCAAAATTATAATGTGGTGCATTGAAAACATTAATTCATAAAATTTATTTATTTGACTTTTTATCTGTATTTGATTAGATTTTATCTTGTAAGAATATAAATTCCAAGGTCAATATGAGCTCTTTTTTTATAATTGATATTTTGCAATGTGTTCTGATTTGAAGTTTGTAAAAGTGAAATGCCTATTCTTTTGTTTATATTGCTGTCTGTATCAAGTGGTAGTTATTAGACAAGTACCCGTTGTTCTCCTGGCTCTTCTCTTTGCTGTGTGTGTGCCTTGTGGAAGAGTGTTATTTTATCTCCTTTGTGGCACCTAACCAAGCGATTTTACCATTTGGCAAGTAAGTGATGTTGCACTAAAAAATAACTATATAATGAGTTAGGAAATGAAGTTTTGACTATGGTCCATGCGCATGCTGAACTCATGAAGCCTTATTCTTCATGCGGTACAGTTCTATTTGCTTCTAAACAAAGCAACAAAACCCATCTGAGATATTTTTTTAACGTTTACAAAACAGAGGGCAAATAAGAATAATTGTTATAATAAACTCAAATCGACATTATAGCTTAAAAGACTAAGGTTTTGTTTGAAGGATTTTTTTTATATGGATGAGTACTCACCAGAGGAGAAGAAAATCAGATATTCAACTCTTTTTTTATAAACTAATATCAACTCATGTAATATGTATCTTAATTTTTGTAGAAGTTATAAAGGAAAAAGTTTTTTAAAATTAAATATTGTAAAAGAATTGAAACTAAATATCCAAAATTTAAAAATAGTTATATTTTTTATTAAAAATAAACTTAATTAAAAATAACAATAAAAAAATCCAACTAAGTGCCTGATTGAGTAGCATATGAAACAGTCTGATTTGTATCAAAACAAGTTTTATATAACTAAGGCTACTTTTGTTTTATTATTGGATGTCTTTTATCCATTATTTGGTTGTGCAAAGAGAAAAGGAGAGAAGAAAAATAGGTAAAAAAATACACCGAAAAAAAAATAATTTGGTTGAAGTGAAATAGAATACAAAAGAAAAATATTTAAATTAAAGTTGTTTGATAAATAAACAAATAAAATTAAAGAAATTGATAATTTATGAAAATACTATTTTATCCTTTAGTTATATTTTTCTCTCTCCCAACATAAGCTACTTCTAACAAATCACTTAAGTAAATTTATAGGTTTTCTCTTTCTCCTAACTTAATAGTATTTAACTTTTTTATTTTTGTTCGACGTTACTCCAACACTTTCTTCCTCTCAAATCCGGGTATTTCATATAAGATTAAATTTGACATGAATCCCACTACAAAAATTGAAATCTTAGTGTGTAAACATCCAAGATATTTATTCTCTCTTCTCTCCTCTCCCATATTTGCTCTCAACCAAACAAGCACTTAGTGTGTTTGTCTTTCCATTTCAACACCCTCAAACCAACATTAAGACAAAAGCAAGAAATTGTTACTTTCCAGAAAACGATTTTATATGCAACAATAGTCATCTCAAAATTTATATTTACTATGATTTCTGATAACTGGTAGGGCAGATTTCTTTACACTAACTAGATAGTAGATAGAAGTTAAAGTCTCCAATTTTTTATGTCTGCATGTGAATCAACAGTGTGGGTTTCCAACAATCAAAACATTGTGCGGCAATAGGATTGAAAGCTGACAAATAAGAAACAAGAAGTGAAAGAATAATAAGAAGATGATCTGGTGGCCATTACTTTTCATTCCCCGTAATTGAGGGTAACGTACGTTTTAACTTTTAGGACTTGTTGTTGGGCCCTTTGATTTGTTGACATTTTGGCTTTTGGATAGAAATTTTACTTTATGGTGGACACATTCTGGGGAGTTCAAATTTAGCAACGAGACAAGTTCATTTCGAGAAGGGGATGAGTCTATCATTAACCTCAACCACGATTTGATAATGACATATCAACGAGAGATTACAAAATATGATTGAACACAATGCCATTTATAGGTGTTGGAGATATCCTATTTATTTAACTAAACGGCCAATCCTATATCCTTACTAAGTAAACTGAATTCAAAAGTCTAACTAAGAAAATGACAATAACGAGCACATCTATTTATTATTAATTAACCCATGCAGGTCATGAATCACCCTTAGTCCTCTTCTCCAAGAGAATTATAAAAGTAAACTAAACTAAATTAATTTTTAAAATTCTTCAAAATTTTAAATGTATGTATTTTTATATTTTAATTTATATTTATATTAACAAAATTCTACCAATTAAATCTTCTCTTCAATATTTTCTATATATTTAAAAAATCATACATTACAGACGTATGGCTTAATCCCATTTTTATTCAAAAGTATTGTATTTAATGAAACGTCCCAATTAGTACATATGTCATCATTCAAGATAATAAATTAAACCTCTAATATTTAATTTGGACGAATATCAATCTGCCTAAGCTGCCGTAAAAGACTAAAGCATGACCCTACCATTGTTTCACATGCATGAGCAGACAAGAAATATGTTCTACTGTTCCAGTGAAAAAAAGTTAACGTTGTTGAGAGTGTTTACCAACTATTCAACTAATTCTTTTTGCAATTTCTGAGTAATCATGTATCAATATCTTACAACCACTGTTTGATCCTTTCCGTCCTATCTTACAGAAAGATACTTTTCCCTTGATCATTTTCCCACCTATAATTAAATAGCCCTCTACTAATCAAACAGACATAAAGATAAATTGATTGATTCTTGTCAAGTGTTGCTCTTTTGACATTTTTGTCTTGCTTTGATCACATTTAGCATCTCATAATAGGATGCTTTGTCCATCTTTTCCACTATTCAATGTGAAAGAAAGATCACCATATAATATATTCAGATAAAGCACCTTATATAGTCTTTACTAATTTCAGATTAAGCCTACTATACATGATTAAAAAAAATGTCACCGTCTAATCAACCAATTGGTGGAACACTGTGAGTCATGAGGTTAGAAAAGAAAGTATAGCTATATTGGAGGAAGTCCTAACTTAATTTCCTGTTTGGAAAGTGGAAAATTTCTTTTCTTTTTGGGGGGAAAGTGTGGGGAGGATATCTTATAAATTAAAGAGATAATGAAGTTAATATGGACCTAGAATTATAGGTGATAGCTATTAGCTAGTGGGAGTGCAATCTGTTCATTAATAAGTACTAGTCATTTTTAAAGTCATTGTAGCTGGTGCTAAGTCGTTGTTTTAAGAAAAATAATAGTGGGTACGTTCCCTTTTTGTCATGTTCTTTAGGGCTATTCATCTTTTCCGTGTACATGCCATTTGTCTAGATAACCTACTTATATCTTCATATATATTAATTTTGATGCTCTTTTGTTTGGTCCTGGCTACAACCACAGGGTTCGAATTATCTTTAATTTGCCATTTGGTGCCGCCCTTCCCCCTTACTTTACATGTATAAATTATAGGGTGTTGGGGAATAATGTACTAAGATCCTGATTAATGAATCTAAAAAAATTTGTAGAAATCACAAGAAGAATCACACAAAAAAAATTATAAATAATTTTATAAAATCTTAATGAAAATTTTTATTTTTAGTTCCTTAACTAGTAATAACAAATAGTCATTAAAACATTGACTAAGGAACTAAAAAACATACTTTATTAGGATGTGAAAAATTACATTACTTATAACTCAATTTTTTATATTCTCCTTTAATCTCTACAATAATTATTATCTTTTTAACTTTTAATCAATGCTCTAAGAATATTGTTAAGTAAGACTCATTAAATATTAACCAATCTGGTCTTTATGGATGACCAAATTTCATAATGGAATCTTTCTTTTGTTATTCAAAATTATTGGCTTATCCTTGTTCCATTTGGGCATTTTTTGCTATCTTTTAACCCAATGAGCCTCCATTGTTCCCACCCGTTATGATTATGTTAATGGGATTAGCACGCTCATAGGGCCCTCAAACACGACTTCCTACTAAATTAAATTAGATTATAATAACAGCGAAAATGATCACGATGATAATGACAAAAAGTGGCTCATTAGAGCTCTATCCTCCGCACAAAATAATTCCATTTAGTGTTTAAATAATAAATAATTTACATCACTAATTGCTCGGTCGCGCTTTTTTTCTCTCTTCAGTCATCATATGTGAGCTGAAATATAATGAAAAGGCAATCAATCATATATTTCTGGCTCTTGTTGCTATTGGATTAGAAGGGTAGCTAACTGAAAGTGATGACACCAAAAATAAGAATAATGTGAGAGATTAAGTCCCTATTTACGTGCCGTGCTTGCAAAAACTTCTTATTTGGGTTGATTAGAGAGTTCAACTTCAACATGAATTGAAGTTCTGCACGCTGAATCTTTTAAGAATATATGATATAGTGATGTTTCGCTTTCACAACACAAGCCACTATAAAAGCATGAATTAGAATGCTACGTGGACATGGTATGATGGTTTACCAGTAATAATACCACTGAATTTTGCTTAACAGACAAGGACCGAATTAATTAACTAGCTAGGTATAAATATTGAAGGATGTGCATGATGCAATTGTGTATTTTATTAGAAGGAAATTAAAGCGTGTAGAATTAACTAATTTATACCATGATTAATTATGCGTTCAAGCATTTGTTCATATAATGAAGATAAGTATTTCTCACTTGTCTTTCATATTTATGTGCTAATTAAGATATGCATTTAATTTGAGTTTAAATCTAGACATCTGGTTGTCGTCTTAATAGGGTTGGTAATTTGATAAGGAAAATTCCGATTCACGTGTGATAGCACTCCACGTTGTTGTTATTAAACACACAATTAACACGAATACAAGTTTGTTTAATACTACGATAATATTAATATTTGTATCCGTAGTACGATAATACTTATTTAAAAAAATATAAAATCCAGAATTCTAAGATTTATAAGCAGAATTACAGATGTTAAATTTAAGTCAAGATAACTTCCCTTTATTTTGATTAATACAATAATACGATAAATTACTCTTCTCGTGTATGTTCTATGTTTACTATGTATCGCCTATATACAACCTACATAACTAAATCTGATTTCTGAAAATACCACAAGATACATAAGAGATTCATTAGATATTTAGTTGGGTTCTGAACTGTAAACCAAGTCAATATATTGGTCAAAGAATATCCCTCCCTCCCTCCCTCTTTCTTAAGCCTTATTCAATTTGTTGGTAAAAATATAATATTGCATTACATAAAAAATGTTATATTTTTTTATCAGCCAAGAAATGCATATATATTAAAAACCAATAAATGTTATATAATTATTGTTTTTCTTAGACCCCTAGTCATATTAGATTATGAATAATATGAGTATCTCTAAATTGATTTTTTTTTTAACAACCAAAAAGATATATTATATATAATAGATTGGTTATGGCACAAGCAGTGGCCATAGTCACCAATAAAAAATAAAAATAAAAAAACAGAAGAGAAAAGAAATGTTTTATACCATAACAGATCTCACTTGTCTTAACCTGTTAGAGCCACACAGCAGTAATATAACAAATACATTAGGCAATAAATGCTTCCTAATACCATGCTTGATTGCCAGCATCGATGCCCAATAGAATCATCATTAATTTCTACACCAAAGCTCCTGCCTACACTACTAAAAAATCCATTTTGTACAACGCACATTCTAAGACGGTTGTATTGAACCGTCTTAGAATGTATGACAGTAGCATTCCTGTAATTAATGCTAAGAGGACGATAACGTTTTTGGTGCACCGTCTTTGTAAGTAGAGACGGAATGACAATTTGGTAAATTGCTTGTTATATTCAAAGGCAGTTTAGTCCATAGGATCGTCGTTGTTAGCGCAGTTCATATACTCACGTGTGCGGGTTGTCCTAGCCTCTTCTTCACTTACCTTGCGTCTGATTCTAAGCCCTCAATTATCGACATCGTTGTCTCCGTCAATCGCACTCCCGTGCCGGCCTACCGTTGTGCCCTGACCCTACTGTGGTCCCGTCGTTGTCACCACCCGTCTCAGCCCTAAGCTTTGTCACGCAGTCAACATTATTTCACAGTAATTTATTTGTTTTGATTTTCCTTTCTACACTTGGTTGCATTTTATTTGGGATTAATTTCAACACAATGTTGTCATAATTTGTATGCAGATGAACTTTATGAGCTTCATGGAAGAAAGTCAGTGCTAATATGTCACGGTCCATCATCACCAAGTACTTTGTTAAGGGTAAATATCTTTGCATATTAAGCCCATGATTATCCTTGTGCAAAGACTTGTGTTCTAGAACTTCAGGATCGATTCATTTCCAACAAAGTTTTCTGTTGAATACCACAAATTTGACGAGGTTGAATGTTTGTACTTGTTCCAGAAACTAGAGAACTTCTCTAAGGTGGAATCAATCTTCTTGATTTGTCAACATCTATAGCTACATTACTACAAACATAATTTTGAGGACCCACAAAGGAGATCATTTTTCCAAGAACTCTAGAGGTAACAATATTATCTTTATTGTAACTCAATATATAATACTCATGAATGTCATTACCTCGTTTTCATTTCTTTAAATTGTATGATATTGTAGCCGGTACCACAGACTACAAAACATGGATCGAAGTTGGATTAAAGCACCACGCATAAGTGACGACTATCAGAAGGGGATTGAAAGTTTCTTGCATTTTGCGCAAGAAAATGGATCAGCACTTTGTGGAAAATATTTTTGTCCTTGTGTTAAATGTGTGAATGGGAGACGTCAGTCATTAGATGACATTAGATCACATCTTATACGTGAAGGCTTCAGTCCGACTTACACAAACTGGATATGGCATGGTGAATTGCCACAAATATCAACTACCCCTGAGACTGAGGCGAATGATGCACAAACAGGAGATCGTATGGAAGACATGATACGCGATCTTGGGCAAGAGGGTTTTCGGCAAGCTCATGCAACTTATTACGACAAATTACAAACAGATTCAAAGATGCCATTGTATTTGGGATGCACAACCTTCACTCGGTTATCGGCGGTGTTAGGTTTGGTCAACTTAAAGGTCATATTTGAGTGGAGTGACAAAAGTTTCACCGACTTGCTTGTGTTGTTGAAAAATATGTTTCCTAAGGATAACATGTTACCGAAGAGTCACTACGAGACAAAGAAAATATTATGCCCCGTGGGTATGGAGTACCAGAAAATTCATGCATGTCTTAATTACTGTATTTTGTACAGGAATCAGTTTGCGAAAATGCACAATTGCCCAACATGCCCTACAAGCTAAACAATGACGAATGCAGTGATGATGCGGACACAAAGAACATTCGTCCAGCAAAGGTTTTTTGGTATCTTCCAATAATACCAAGGTTTAAGAGATTGTTTGCTAATGCGAAGGATGCAAAATACCTTCGAGTTACCAATTTCACATTGTATACATCTTGAAAAAAAATGGTTCGAGTTACCAATTTCATTATGTCTTGAAATTCATCACTTGTGCTTTATCCTTACTTCAGTTCTCTTTTGATAATACTATTCAGGATTTTGCGCTTAATGTTGTGTGGAATGGGTGGAACATATCTTTTGTGCAGTACAATTGTACTGGCCTACGTAAAGCAAGATGATACTAGGCACAACTTTAATTTGGACATTCACTCAGTATGTGTAGCAGATAAAAGAAGAAAATAACAAGACAAATGAATTGAGCTTCCCTCATAAGTTAAAATTAACTTGTGCACTTTAGCTTTTTCGACAAGGAAGATGAGAGAACCTCTATAAAAGTTAAGTGCAGAAGTTGATTTTAACTTGTAGGACAAATTCTATAGCTAGTTCTTATTTAGAAGTTTCCTCTCTGACAGCTAAGCACTATTTATTCCACTTTATCCTAACTTGCCACGATTATTAGTGTTTAATATGCTAATGATCTATATTAAGTTATCACCTCCTTATCACTTTATGATTTGATAAGCTTTTATGACCACTATGTATTTTTGTTTACAATTACGTACTAATTAAGACAACTTTTTATTTTGTATATTATTTTAGTTGTAGAAGGTTTTATTCTTTGTTTTGTGGAACTAATATCTATGACCCTTTATTTTTATTAATTTCTTGAGCAAACTAATGTCGAGACTAGGTACTTTAACTAATGTTTGGTTTTTTAAAAACAAAAATCATTTTCTAAGACAGTTCTATCGAGAATCGTCTTAGAATGTACAACATTTTAAGACGGTCCTTTCGGGGAGACTGCCTTAGAATGTCATACATTCCAAAGACAGGTGTGTCACGCAGACCGTCTTATAATGTTGTACATTCTAAGACAATCCCCAGGATAAATCCATCTTAGAGTGTATGACATAAGCCCGTCTTAAAATGTATGACATTCTAAGACGAGTTTGTGTTGGAGACTGTTTTAGAATGTACACCATTCTAAGACAGTCCTATGAACCGTCGTGATAGACCGTCAATGTTTTTACGACGTCCGCTACGACAATGTCTCAGAACCAACGATGTATGTGTCAAATAATCATCATAAAAACGTACTTTTCTAATAATGCTATTATGTTCACCGCTATGAAGGGTTAAATTGTTATTCATCACATTATGAATAATCTCTTCCATTTTTTTTTTAGAATGAATAATCTCTTCCATTAAACTAAAATATTGTTGATGACGAATGGCCCATTTAATATCATTGATTGGCCATAAAAGTTATCCATCAATTTAACCGTAACTAATTGTGTTTTTTTTATCATTATTATTATCATAAACTCGATATATAGATATAAAAGTCGCTTGATTGAAAAATATGAATGACTTAAAGATTCAATTCTCTCGATCCACACATGATAATATTCTAAGGTTATTTATTAACATACTTTTTATTAAATGATTCGTTTTGGTCTTATATATTGGAAGAAACTAGAAAGTTTCCGTTAACCAAAATATTAAGAATAGAATAGTTTAGTTGTATATAATTTCAATAAATGAACAAAAGCTGTCATTAGACATATCTTATCGTGCATTCCATGCAGATCCTTCAGTTGTAACTACCGGATTATTTAAAAATAAACATTAATAGTAGTGTGACATGTAATCAAAGTTAATGAGAAATTTGATAAACTTCTAATATAACATACCATATGGTGAATATAACTATCTGAAACCGCTAACAAAAGTCATTAACAATTAATATTAATATTAATATTATTAAAGATAAAACAATATTTATCATAAATAAAAGGTGGGTTCTGTACTACTGTCTACTAGATGATATAAAGTCAATTCGTGCAAATAGGACATTTCACAAAAAATATAGGCTGTCGTCTAAATGAGTCACCATTGTGGATAGTAACAAAAACTACAATTTGAGAGCCATTATACGTGTGAAAGTAATTCGATGACATTTAATTTCTTCACTTCTGCTAAACATTATTGGTCGTTATCTTGAAGAGTTGAATGTGATAGAAAGATAGTGACTGCCATAGTCTTTGGATAGATTTCGAAAATATTTTTTTTTTAGGATTGATTATGTTTTTAATATTTATAATATATCCATTTTATATGGTTTCAGTTCTTATAAAAGAAGTATCGACTTTTATTTCTATAAAATTTTGTTTTACAGTTTGTTTTTATTACTACAATTCACGGATAGCTGTAACAATCATATATTGGATTACAGACACGATGTTTATTAAATATGATTATAGATTAAAATGAATATGCTTATCGAGAAAAGGATTCAATTATCATCCAATCTAATTCAAGGCAAACTAAGATTCTTTAACAACCTGGACTATATTAGATGGGCTGACTTTTTAGGATTGACAAAGTTTGAATAGTTAGTTATAATCTTAACCAAATTTTAACCCAAATGAATATATTAATTGTTTAATATTTGACTAAGACTCTTGGATTAGATCAGAGATTCAGACATAGCACATGGAGAGCAGGGGTAGGGACTAGGGAGTATATCTCTCCTTTCCCCGTTGCTGCAAGATATTCTCCCATTTTTGTCTCCATTTTTTCTAGCCTAATTAGGGTGTTTGTTTTTCCTATCCCTATTCTCTAATCCCCATGAATCTTTGTAGGATCACAACGTTGAAATGAAAATTAATTGATAGTGCAATTTTTTTCACCATTAATTAATAAAAAAATGTTATAGTAGTTGATTTTTGATACTTTTATAGTTATTACTTTTAAAGTCATACTAAAAATCCAATTATTTGATAATATAAAAACTTTTATATAGTTCTGTTAAACTCTTATAATAATAATAATAATAATAATAATAACAAAAATAATATTATCAATCATAAAAATTAAATTTATATATTTAATAAATTGAAGTCTCTTTTAATAAATTTAAATTTATATAAAGAATAATAATGAAAATAAGAAATTATTAAAAATACATTTATATATTTAACAATTATTCTAATAGTGATTCTTCCTTTCTCATCTATTATTATTATTTAATTTATACATTCCACACAAAAAATGTTTAATTCTATATAATTGAAGAATATAATAAATAAACATTTTCAATGTATAAATTATATTATAATTAAAATTTATAATAAATAAATAAATAATTTTGAATATATAAATTATATTTTTATTTACAATCAATACTTTAAGTTGCGATCTAATTAATGTTATTTTTTACTATTGACGATTTTCTTATAAAAAAATACCATCGAATTCAGTTTAGAGATAAAGTAAAAAAGAGTAGATTGAAAACATTAGACAACTAAAAGATCAAATACTAAAAAAGCTTCTGTTAGTTTTGTGAAGATACTCTCCTCACTCTTTGAAACTCAATTAGAATTTTTTAATATTTTCTTCCTTTTCTCCTTTGAAAGTACAATTCACATACTATTCCAGCAACTAACAAAACAAATCTCTCAATCATCTCAAATTACTCTTCTAACAAAAAAAAATCTCTCAATCATTTCAAATTCACATACTATTAGTCTTGTGTTAGTCACCCATCTCTTTCATTCCACTTTTATCTAAGTCTCTAAATTAAATTTCAATATTTTCTTTTAAAAAAATGTCAATATTTAAAAATAATTTTATCTCAATTTAGATTTTCTATTGTAAATTCAAAATATAACTTATAGATTCAAAGACATTTATATATACATTTTAATTATATAGAAATAAAAGTATCTCAACTCATATGCTGAAATACTAAATTAAAAATAAATATAAAAGTTACATAACAATTTATTTTTTTAATTGATTAATTATCAAATGCTAAAAAGAATCCTGAACAACCTTTCACATATAACACTTAGTGCGATTCTCCACTTATTTTTGTTCAGCAAGAAGTCCTTAGGTACAGGCAGGGACTTCCTTTTTATAGATTTCCTTAGCTCATCTCCATTAGTTATGGTTTGGTCCTCCCAATTGTTTTGTAATTCTGTTTCTTAATATATTTGGAAGGGGGTTGTTTAGGAGTTGTTGAGGTTAGGGTGTCAACATAGTTTGCATGTCAATCTTCTTTTCTCCTTAGCCCTCCCTCGGTCTTTTCACAAAAAAGAAAAAACCTTTCACATATAACAAGTTAACAAAATTGTCAGAATTTTGCTAAAATTTAAGCACGCTGACAAGGGATTCAATTTCCCAAATGTGTGTACAGAAAAAACTTTGAATTCAATTCCTTAATTGTGCGAATGAAAAATACTTTGATAAGAGAAACAAAATTCACTTAAGTGATTTTCAAGTATAACCATATTTTAAAACCCACTTCCCTTGCCACTATTCGTGTCTACATTTTAAACAACGTGAAAGAGTATGTTTTTTGCAAATGATTCAATTATATTTTATGTTGTGTGGTTTGCGGTTACTGTGGATTTCTTTGTTACGTGCTAAATAAGTCTAAATATTTGTGTCCAAAGCATATTTTAACAATTTGAAGAATCTGTCACCGCTACTATAAAACTTCGCTAGAAATTTATGTTGATTTATGCACATATAAGTAACAATAAAGATATAAAACTAAAAAGCTGACACCATAATCATAATGCATAATATGAACAGCCAGTTAAACTTGCCAAAGCTTTCATTTATTGAAAAGCATAGCAACACTTATTGAGACCAAAAACTGATACATTTCTTACAATTTTTAATATCAGTTCACTTTTAAGAATGCCCCTATCTCTGTGCTTTTGCAACAAGGTTTACCGGAAACAATGTTCACCCTCAAAAAGAAAATAGGAGAGAAGAAAATAAACATAGTTTAACTTACATTAATACAAAACGATAGATTGCACCCGCAAAAATATCTGCCACAATGCGACCAGGAGCCGAATGCTCGCAAGGGGGGAACTTGGACTTGTCATCAAAGTGAATTAACCGCCAACTAAACACTAGCCAGAAGGAAGATTTTATCCAAGGCCAATTACTGGTTTATGCACCCCCTTCATCTTCAGAGAAGCGCTTCTTCTGGCCGTAATATGGGCACCAGGGGTTCTTGCAAATCTGAGTTTACGGGAAACAGATTACACTGCGCATATTGTGCCATCAATTGGTCCACAAGAACCAAAGCTACCATTGCCTCTACCATAGGTACAGCTGCAAGCCAAATCCAAACAAAAAATTCAGAAATTTTCTTTCCTACTGATGAAAATGCAAGTCAAAAAGAGTTGAAAACCTGAAATTTCCTCATGATAGAAATCATGCACAGACACATAATACACAAGTTCTCCTTTGTTTCTGACATTAGTTTTAGATGTCCTCAAGAAAAAGTTGTCATGTTACTCATGTAACAAATTATCTTGCCAATCAGGTAATTGTTGTTAACAGTTCTAAATTCTAAAGGCTCGTCTTCTGAGCAACTTAGACGAATTATTATATCAAGAGTTTTGAAAAACATAAAAAATGACCTCTGAGAATAATACAAACAGCACTAAAAAAAGCCAGAGTTATTAACCTCTTGGGACAACACAAGGATCATGGCGACCACGGGCTATAAACTCTGTTTCTTTTTTATCTCGAGTCACAGTATTTTGCTTCTTCTGCACAAGTGTAATACCATGTTCATATCAAATACATACAGTAAAGCAAAGTAATCGTCATGTGTAATTAAATATGCAAAAAACCACCTGATCAGCTTAACATGGGGTGAACATATGCATGCCTAGGAATGGATGGAGGTTATAGTTGGGTGGGACCAAGAGGACAAACACCCAAGGCTCCCCCAAAACCAAAAAATACTTTATTTTTTGAAAAATAATGAATAACCTTATATCCTCATATATACCTCTCACATACGGAAAAAGGAAATCAAAGAAGCAGCTTCAGCACGGTAGCAGTAATACTATTTCCTAAAGAGTCATACTAAGGTTTGATTAATGGATAGGACATTTCTTTACCGTATTCTATGTATAAAGAATTAAAGATTAATGCATAAGGCAAAGTCTAACCCTCATCCTCTTCAAACAGTGTGAGCAACAGCTATCTTTTTATGGATATGGGTGAATTAGGAAGAAAGGTCAATAAAATGAACCAAATAATGCATTATCAGTGTTTCCTGCTGAAAACAAGCATATTCTGTTCTCAAGGTCTCCCACTTATGTGGTTTGCAAAGTTTTATACCCAGTCTACCAAATGACGAATTACACAGGGAAATAAGGAAATATATCATTCAATATGGGTCAATTTACATACATGGAAATATGTAATCATTGTTACACTGGTTGTTTCATGCATTCATTTTTTATAACCTTAAAATTGAGGAAGTTATGGTTGATTTTTTATTTTTATTTTTTTTAGAGATTTTTTGGGTTTAACTCCTAGAGTATAAATATTTGTTGTAGGCTCGTAGCATAAATAATGTTTCTCCCATATAGGAAAAATGTTATACACTACTTCAAAGTTCAAACACATTACACTTAAAGGAGAAAAGATGTGTGTTTGTGTGTAAGGAGATTCATTAAAATAGATAGAAGATGATTAGATTTAGTTAGGAGGGATTCTTTTTAACATATAAAGAAAACAAACAGCAAAGAATGATGAAAAACAACACTGAATGAATGTATATGCATGAGTATATCAACATATATTGGCAACATTTTGGGTTCTGGCATGAACATAAAATGTCATATCGTAAATGAGTAGATAAAGGATCAAGATTCCATTTTATGTTGCAATTCCCCAGTGCTAGTCAAATTACATGGCATTATCCGTGAGTAATAAAATTGTTGAAATTAAGGGAGTAGGGTTGAGGTAGATTAGAAAATTAGGAAAAGAAAGATAAAGCGTGCAGCTCAATAGATGAACGCTTGGCGTGTAGCAATGTGGCAGCTCCAGTGGTGGGAAACATGAGGGGAACGAGTCCAAGGCAGATCCATTAGCCCACAAACTAGCCAAGGCACCCATTTGGAAGGTGTACGCTAGGCAGCATGGGAAACAATGGGAGTAACTGCCTGGTTTAGATAGAGGAGGAAAAGAGGGATAGAAGAGACCAGATAACACTCTATTAGGTATATAGATGAGATGTAATATGTCATTATTCACAATCTCTTCCCATTCGTCCACCTAAATCCCTAAAATTTCAGCAGAAGTAATGAAATACAAAACCCCTCTTGAGATTATTACTAAGCTACTCTAAAATATCCTTAAGATACTAAATATTATAAAACATTTTCTAGATATTCTAACAAGAATAAGCAGAGTGAAAGATATCAGTGAACATATCTGGGTGGCTAGTATCTGTGTGACGAGTGAATGAGATAGTGATGAAGACAGAAAGAGAAGAGATTAGACTTACTCCAATTGTTGATGTTGGCTTGAAAGCTATTCTCATATTAATGATTTCCCCATTGGAAATTCCACCCTGATTGTCAATACAGATAATATAAGTAAAACAAATATAGACATGTGACTGATATAGTGCATATCTAGAAACAACTAATTAGTAATTACAGAACAGCACAAATACCTGTATCCCACCAGAGCGATTTGTTCTTGTTCTTGTGTTTCCATGTTCATCTATATAGAACTCATCATTATGTTCACTCCCAGTCAAAAAGGTGCCTATAATAATTTCACTAAGCCATTAGAACACACTTCAGACACAAGTGATCAAGAAAATAACATTGTTCAATTGATCCCTGTTTAGTCGGCCAATATCATAAGACAAGGGCACTCGGACATATACATAAGCAAGTTTTAGTACCTGCAAACCCACTACCAAACTGAAAGCCCTTGGTTGCAGGCAATGACATAGCAGCTTTAGCTAGTTCAGCTTCAAGTTTGTCAAATACTGGTGAACCGAGACCCTGAGAAATAACAATGTCAACTTCATTCTATGTGGAAAAGTTCATGAAAAATCTGAATAATACAAATAAAAATTATGTGGTGTTAGAATGAGAACTGAGAGGTGCCCTACAAGATATCAGAAATGCAAGTAGACATATTAAGGGAGATTCAAAATTGCAAAACAACAAGCATGGTTTCAAAGCAGAGTGGTCAAAAGACCTCAAAAAGCAATCTAATACTGGGCCCGCTTGTTTAACTTTAAAAAAAATCTTTTTTTAATAAAATAAACAGTTTTTTGCTTTTTTGACGTGCTTGTTTCAATTGTTTTTCTAAGAAAAAACAGTTTTCTGCTTTTTTTGAAGAAGCAAATTTTATTTGCTTTTTAAAAAAATCACTTTTTTTAAGTTTAAACCAACTGGCCCATTTAATTGGCAGGGCCACAACTTAATTGTTCTAAAAGTAAATGTACGCTATACATGGAAGGGAAGCTATAAAACTCAAATGACTAAAGAGTACAGCTTGTCAGAGTCTAGTTATAGCCAAATTTCCACAGCTTTCTAGAGTTTCAACAAAAATTCATGTCATGTGTATTTATTAGATTAATTTAGGATCATTACGCACTATTGCAGATACGTGCATAGAAGTTATTGTTAGAAGGGGAAAAAATGAAGCTAAAATATGTTTTTCTTGCCTGAAAAATTAACTAATTTTGTTTTTGGCCACAAAAACACATCATTGACATGTGGCAAAACCTGATTATGCCCCGTCATCACTTAACAAAGCAAATCTAATGACAAGGACTAAAATTAAAAACATGTATTTTAATAAAATTAGGTATCAAACAGGAAAAAAATAAAAATTGACTAATTTTTTTAGGGACAAAAAGCATATTTAAGCCAAAAAAAATAAACAATAATATTTAGGGGGACCAAACCAATATATTAAAATGCATGTAAAAATATATTTTTCAGAAATTGGAGGGGGGATACACTTACCTCAACCCTGATTACAGGAGATTTAATTTATTTTTTAAAATTTTGGTTTTTGAATTGTTTCCACTATAGTTGTATTTCTATTTAAAGCCAACTAGCCATGTGATAGCTGAGTTTCCTAATAAAACCCCTTGCAGTTGCTATTACTTTTATAATTTAATTTGCAACCTAAACTCTACTTGCTATCTTGCCCAATTATTTGTGCTTAATAGAGACAGATGGAGGACTTACACGTGGACAGTTCCTCACAATGCATGTTACAACACCACCAACAGAATCACCTCTCACTCGCACAGCATCAATTGCAGATATCATCTTCTCTGCATATTCCGGGTCTGGACATCGAACAATGTTACTCTCAATCTGGACAAATTCCAAAAAAAAATGGTAAACCAGGAATTTGGCTTCAGAATTGCAAGAAAAATAATAATGATAAAAACATCAATAGAAAGTATTCTCAATATAAGTTATAACAATAATTAGTCAATTTGAAATATTGCATTGTAAATGTCTGAACAGAACAGCATGATGGCACCGGTTCAATAAAAGAAATGATAGGGTATTCACACATTATTAATAATTTAAATCAACATTAGTTTCCTTTCAAACGTGTAACAAATTGGATAGGGCACTGTATGAATTCTAGACCAAGTTAGCAGCAAATAGACAATTATTCTAGTTAAATGCATTAGCCATGTTTCATGATAATAAAAATTTATCCATTTTATATGAATGCAGCCCCCCTTTACTGTCAATAACTCATTATCAGTTAAAAATAAATAGATTTTGACATGTTTATTCATGAACTAACGTATTCTGTAATCTGTACAAATTGTAAGATCAAATTTAAGAGAACAATAAAGATGCATATGCACATTGGCCTGAAATTCAGCAGTGTGCCTGAATGCCCAGGGGAGAGCGTTGGGCATGGGACAGTAAAAGTATTCATCACTCATTTCCTTAGTAATGGTAAAAGTCATTTCCTTAGTAATATTCATTGGTAATGTTGAAAATGTTGAAGTTTCAATTATGGATTGCTATGAGATTTCTTTGGCAAAAATCATTAGTGTTAGAGTAGCATTTAGACAAACGTATTTGGAGAAATCAGTTTTAGTTTTAGAAATGAGGGTTACATACTAAGGTAAGTGAACTAAAACTTTTTTTTTCTCAATTCAGTAAACTTACTGGGGGTGGGGGAAGAAATGTTATGAACAAGTAGTCAAGACCAAATGCAATTTAGTCATATTATTTATGAATAGCAATTTCTTTTTCCAACAAAGAGAGTTGCAAGCGTAATTTGCTAAATGCATTCCATTGCCAATAAGTGGGCTGGATCAATTTTTTTGTTAGTTTGTGATATCCAAAATCCATAAAAGGAAACATTGAAAAATAAAACAGATAGTCATCTGCATGTTTAGAATACATGAAATTCACTTCAAACAGCTTTAGAATGGAACCACTGTGCTGCTTGTGCATACATAAATATGAATATTAACTTTAATACCTGATCAAGAGTCAGAGTGTCATGATCAATAAGGTCCTCTGGAAGAACAATATTATAAACTTGAGAGACATAGGCAAGAATCTGAAAAATAAGAGACCTTTAGCTAGGATCTTTCTTAAGGAATTGGCAAATAAAAAACATGTTACATGTACATATATTAGTATTATTATATCTGTATCAATCATGCATTATTGAATGAAGATTTGAATTTTGTTAAAAAAGAAGAGAGAAAAAGAATCAAATCAGATAGAGAGATCTGGTCAAATTAGCCTCTGACAAGTGTATAAGCTGACCTTATATATGACCAGTAGGGATAGGATGTCAACCCAGTGATCAATGCAATTCATGCTAGTCTTTTGAAGTTTACTTCTTAGGTAATGTTTCTTTTAAATCATCATACTCTACTAGTACATTCGCACTCAATGCACATTTACCTAATATAAGTATGCATAGGATGCCAACCCAGTGACAACTGCAACTCACACTAGTCATTGGAAGCTTATTTCATAAGGTAATGTTTCTTGATCATTGTTTCATTAAGTTTAGGAGATTTTTTTTTTTTTGCTCAGCAAAAATATATATTATATATATAAGAGAGTACCGGAGGTACTGTAGGTACAGGTAAAAGTTTAAAACACAGCTGGTGCAGAAAATTATGTCCCAGTTATACCCCATAATTAAGTTTAGGAGATAATAGTCATATTGTGTTTTAGAAGGAATTTTGGGTGAGGAATGTTTCTTTCTTTTAGAGGCTTTGGACACCTTTATCATCTGTATTCCATACATAAATCAACCATTAAGAACTTTTATTTTAATCAGGGTCCAAATTTACTTGGAACTTTCATTTTAGCAGAAACCTCAGTGATAATTAAACTCGTGAAATCAAATCCCTTACACTTTTACTTGAATCTACTCATCTCTCTACTAATCCAGATGGAAGGGATAGGACTTTGGGTTCTTGAGTTTTTCTAGTGTTATTTTAAATCTTTTTAGTTTCTAGCTCAAAATCATGAAAGTTTCCTTCTTGACAAATTCATTTGCATGACAAGATGTCCCTTTAAAGTCAAGTCTTTCACTTCAACAGCACTATTTAATAGGATTAGCACACATGGCATATGCAGCTAATAGGCCTCACAAAAACATGTTATATGCAGATCTAATTTAGAAATAGAATGCTATTGATTTTTGAATTGGACGGGGAAATTCATATGAAAGGTTCTCAGTGTTATCAATGGCAGATGGGGGAAGGCCAAAATTCTGCCTTATAAACACGCCATTGCGCCTTGTGGCAGACCTCCCTTCACAAATTTCCTACAGTGGTTGGCAAAAATTCCACCCCGCCATTCCGCCAAGGTCGCTATTTAATAATACTAAAGGTTCTTGGTGATCATTGGGTGTATCCTCTAACTTACAATATAGATATATAGATTAAGAAAAGCTAACACATTCCCAAAATAATACATCCTTCTTGGCCAGTTATAACAACAATAAAAAAACACAAAGAAAATACTACAAAAAAGAATAATAACCTAAACTCATGAGACAAGTAACACACCTCAGTTCCAGAAAAGTCTTTAAGGATTTTCTTAGCAACAGCACCAGAAGCAACCCTTCCAATTGTTTCTCTTGCAGAAGATCTACCACCACCCTTAAACATAAGAAAAATCAGATGTATGAGCATAATACATATACATATTACAATGAATAAAAATGTTAGACTCATTACACTAAAAAAATCAGTACCTGAACGGATCTGACACCATACTTCATGTCATAGGTAGCATCTGCATGGGAAGGCCTATAAGCTACTGCCATCTCAGTATAGTCCTGAAAAAGTTTCCCAGAGTACAATATTTTATCAGCATCCCTAAATTAAGATAATTGTTGCTTGTCATAAACAAGCTCCTAGCATTAGATACTCACATGTCCTCTTTGATCAGTATTGGGTACAAATACATGAATTGGAGTTCCAGTAGTAAGTCCTGCAATTAACAGATTATACTTCAAACCTTTCCCAAGAAAGGTATAATTTAACCGCTAATAATAGTCGGAAGAAATATTGACCTTCAGAAACTCCTGAAAATATTTTACATGTATCAGTCTCCTTTCTAGGAGTTGTAATTCGGCTCTGACCTGGCCTCCTATACATAAGAACTTACGCGGTTATTCTTTGAGGACAAGTTGCATCAGAAGCAATTACAAACATTGCCAACCATTCATAAATGTCATATTCCCTTACTAGCAGTTTAGCACACATTTCAATAATTCAATCAAAACTATCCTATAAAGTATTTCTCTTCAACCTCCCAAGTGTTTTTATCCCACAATGCAAGCAGTTCAATGAAGATAAAGAGATGATTTCATAGGCAAGCACCTTCTGTCAAGATCCAATTGCATATCAGCTTCGGAGAGAGGAAGGTGAGGAGGACATCCATCAATAATACAACCAACACCTCCTCCATGCGATTCTCCATATGTTGAAACACGAAAGTGATTTCCATAGATACTCCCAGCAGCCCGTATCTCTGTAATATGTCAACAGTCTCAGAAAGTTAAAAACCGAGCTATCTCAATTCCATTAATTTAGAATTCTTAACATGTAATGTAACTGGCATGAGAACCAATCATTTCCTTTAATTCATTGGCATTGTGTTCATCATTCATCATAGACTCCAATCCTACTTATTGAATTTGTAAGTTATATAGAAAGTTAAAAAAGCTATTGACCGTAGTTTCTGAGAATTTTCAATTCTTACCAGCTAAAAGAAGATGCCGCAAACATGGTTTTCAGACTAAGCCTACATACATCAACCAGTGAGCCTAAAAGTTAAAGTGAGGCGGTTTCGGGAATATAAGCAATAGCAGCCGTGAGTCCGTGCCCAAAGGAATGCAATGCAAACGATGGGGATTTGAGAAACACGACATCCAATTTCACTCAGCATGATATATGCACTTTGTTTCAGAAACTCTTACACGAATTACATAATAACAATGTCACACAAATGACAATGCATTCCTTTACAACAAGTTACAACCGATACCAAAAACCTAGACACCAGAACTAAGAAGAACAGCAATTCAGCGAACGATTTGAGATATTTAGTTGACAAATTCGATTCAGCGAAGCAAAAAAAAAAAAGATAAGATAAGATAAGCATGAAAAAACAAGAAGAAGAAGATTCTAGTAGCTGGAATTCCTCAAATTAATTCTAAGTAATGGCATAAAAACAAACAATAATACACATATAAGCAATTGAAGAATAAAAACGTGAAAATAAGGATTAATTGAAAATGAAACCATTAACAGAGAGAGAAAGAGGACTTACGAAGTCTCTTGGGAAGACGAGGACGGAGTGAGAGACGGAGGTAGCCGGGGGAGAAGGATCGGAGATCGGGATTGAGAGAAGCGAAGGCGGAGAGAGCGTCGGTTGATGAGAATGGTTTGGTGGAGAGAGAAGAAGCCATTGAGAGAATTAGATTGATTGAGGAACAAAAACACTCACAGTATCTATCAAGTTCAAAGTTTAGTTGTTGAGTTGAGTTGAGAGAGAAAAAGAAAAAAAAAAAAAAAAAAAAGGGAGGTTGGTGATGGTTGGTGGCAATGAGTGTAAATTATGAAGGGAGAGAAAGACAAGTGGCTACCACCTACCACCCTTCTCTCTATTCGTCGATATCATCTTCATGTTTGGTGTGCGCCACGGACCAGTCTACGCCCAGGTCTAGTGTTTGGTACAAATGTTATTCCTATTCCTGCTTACTTAATCATGACGACAAAAACTTCTTGGGCACCATGTGCAAGTTTTGGTGGAAAAAAAAAAATGCATCGTCTCCATCCGATTTTAAAATTAAAAAAAAAATTAAAATTAAAAAAATTAAACGGTTAAGATCGATTAAGATAAGATGAAATTGTTTACACAGATCTTTTCTCTCTGTCTTCCGAGCTTCTCCCTCTTTTGGTCATCGGCGACAAGGGCCATCGCAGCGTCTCCGGTGGTGAACGTCGCCGCGTCTCCATCGGCACCGACATCATCCACAACCCCATCGTGCTCTTCCTCGACGAACCAACCTCCAACCTCGACTCCACCAGCGCCTTCATGGTCGTCAAAGTCTTACAGCGAATCGCTCAGAGCGGAAACATCTTCATCATGTCCATTCACTAACCTAGCTACAGAATCTCTCTTAGACCACTTGATCTTCCTCTCCCACGGCAACACCGTCTTCAGCGAGGAGGCGGTTGCACGGGGAATCGACGACGAGGCCGAGGAAGGCGACATTTGCGGGAAGGTCGGTGTCTGAGATGAAGGTTTCCACGACCCCCACATCGGAGATGGCAGCGATAATGCGCTGGCGAAGGGATCCAAGGAGGAAGTGCTGCGGTGGTGATGGTGTGGGTGGTGTCAGAGAAAGAAGGGTGATCGGAGACCAGTGCGAGAAGCTCGGAGGAGAGAGAAAAAAGAAAAAAAATCTCATATTTTTTATTTTATCTGATGTAAAAAATTTCATCATATCTTAATCAATTTTGACCGTTTGATTTTCTAATTTTAAAATTGAACGGATGCGATGTATTTTTTTTCTAAAACTTATCCACGGTGTATAAGGAGTTTCATTTACGCACCCTAAAATTCACCCTTAATCATTTCTAATTATTTTTTTAATGATTTATTTATTTTTTATCTTATTTTTTTATTTAGTTTGATTTTTTTTTTAAATTTCAATTTGAATGTTATTTTATTTTTATCTTTTATCTTTTTAAAAAGTTTATTTGCCTTTTTATCTTATTTTTTTTATTTAGTTTGATTTTTATCTAAATTTTTTTAATTTGATTCTTTAATCTATTTAAGAGTGATATCATAAATCATTTAAAAATATTTTTTTTGTTCACTTTTGTCTCATTCCTTTCAATTTCATTTTTAACAAAAAAAGTTCATTCTTAAATAATTTACGATATAATTTTTTTTACAGATAAAGGTGTAAATTGAACCAAACAAATTAAATAAATGATTAAATTGAACTTTTTAAAAAATAAAACATCAATTTGAAAAAAAAAATAAAGGATCAATACTTTACCTATCTTCTTTGTCATTTGATTAAATTGGTCATTTGATCTTATTTTTTCAATATATTACCTATCTTCTTTGTCTACAAAATCTTGTTAATCAATACTTTTAGGATTAAGGATGAATGTGGAGCAAGACAAGTGAGATACCTCTTGAACTTGATTTATATCATAACTAGCGGAAACACGCATGCGTGTTCACATTTCTATTGTATTATTGCATAAAAAGATAATATGCGACAATAATTTCTAATTATAATTTTTGAATTATGTTTAATGAATGATACACTCCAATTGAAAAAATAAAAAAACAAATTGAATAGCACAACTAAAAATAAAAATAATTAGTTGGTCATAAGAAAATCACAATAATTTTGGCTTTGAAAAAAATATTCTCCTTTCCCCTTTTTTCCATAAATTGCCTTCTTATTGATAATGACAATTTCCAAATGCATATCCCATGAAAGACCTATTAAATGAATTAAAACAATAATTAGTAACAAATAAAGGAAATAAAATATAAAAAAAAATGTGTAAGAATGAGTCGAAATTAAAAAAAAAAAACTATGGATAAATACTCAAAGTGATGAGAGGGACAATGGGAGAAAAAATGTGTTATGTACTAAAATTCTTATAATTGAGGAAAACACCTTTGATCAAAATTGTAGAAATAATGGAGAATGCAACAACACTAAAATACTAGGAAGAAAAAAGAATGCAAATATGGCTCGGGAAAAAATAAAATTAGAAGCAACAATAATTGAATGGGAGCTTTGAGAAGCAGTGCAATTATATTTATAGTGTACAGTAAAAGTGAGATAAAGGGACAAAATTGGCTAGATGAAAGTGGAGATTTGTTAGTTGTTATTCATGAGTAGTTTTATATAGAATATTTGCAAGGAAATAGGGCGTTACCTCCAATATATGGTTCTTTTAGTAGGAATTATACATATTTTTATGTTTAGTGTGATTTTATAGAGTAGATACTCCTATTTTTATGAATTAATGTTGAATCCAACTCAATTTCAAGTCAAAGAAGAGAAGGTTCAAGTAGCTGATGACTTACTCAGCGAGACAGGTCCGCTTAATGAGTGACATCCGTTTAATGAGGCATATAGCTCGCTTAGTAGGTTGGGAAACCCTAGAAGAGGATCTGTTAGAGATGTGCTCGCCCAGCGCGTAGCTAGCCCGCCCAACGAGATCGTTGTCTCTTCTTGTGCTTAACTGGCCCATTCTCGCTAAGCCAAAATTCACTTACTCTCGCTTAGTAAGCCAGTCTCGCTAAGCAAGCCTTCAGAAGCTGAAAAGTCTAAAAGCCTTTAAAACACTGAAGTTGACGGAAATAAAAGAGAGTCTTTTTGATAGAGTGCGAGGGCGCACAAAAGGAAGCTGAGAAGACAGAAGGAAGGCAGCTGAGAGAGCTTAAGTTAGAAAGAGTGAAGTTTAGGGTTTAGAGATTGTAGGAAACATCCTCGACCATCCTTTGCCATTTTCTTTCACTCAAAACTATTCATTCCTTGTATTAAGAGCTTGTATTACTCGTAATGAAAGACTAAGCCTCTTGGTCGAGGAGTTCTGCTGAGACCTTGGTGTAACATTCTTTCACTATCTATTTAATGTTATTTTTATGTGTTCATTGCTTTTATTTGTGTTTATTTTTACATACTTGTGGTTTGATTACCCATTTGTATGTATAGTTAGGATTTTTAGCATTGGAAAATGCTTTGAAGCCTCAGAACTTGGTAGAGCAAGCTAGAAATTTGTATGTCTAGGAATGAAGTGCGGTGATCTAGTTCATATTATGTTGTAGTAGACTTAATGCAACTTTTTTAGACTAAGTTTGTTGAGTGATCAAGGATGAAGTTTAAAGAGAGTTAGATTCATTCACTAGAGTAATTTTGGTTTGAGTAGTTTCTCAGTATAAGAATACTATGATAACGTTAAAAAGAAAAATACACATTAACATCAAGAGAAATTCAATAGAGCAACCCAACGCTTTTTACTTAATAGTTTTCACTTACAAAATTTTAGATATTTAGTTTATATTCCAATAGACTTTAGTACATAATTCAACTTGATATTTACCTTACTTTTAATGCATACAAATGTTTGCATGCTAGATGTACAATGTCTGAGTGAAACAAATTCTCTGAGAATACGATACTCGGTCTTACCATTTTATACTACTAGAGCGAATCAGTACACTTGCCAAAGAACACTAACAAGATTACATAAAAGATTTTTCATTTTTTTATTTTCTATTTTTATATGGTTATTATTATTTTTATTTTAAACATAAAGAGACATTTAGGATAAAATAAACAAATAAAAGTGAAGCTCAATGAGTGCTTACACATCTATATCCATTGTTATAGATTATTAAGTATGAATCTAACTTATTTATTTATTACAAAATATTTATTAAGTATTGGTATGATGTATTTAAATGTTTGAGCTGACTTAAAAACCTACTTATATGATATATTTTGTAGAAATCTCGTCAATAAATTATTAAACATATAGATCTAAATAGGTAAATGAGTCTATCAAACTTATTATTAATATATATATATATATATATATATATATATATATATATATATATTATAAACAAACCCGTCTATCATAGACTTTTTAAAATGTTTAAAGTTTAACTTTTTTTTAATAAAAAGACTTTTTATAAAAGCTCAAGTCTGTGTTTTATATCTTATTTAAAAAAATTAAGTCATGTATCACCTACATAAACGATTTATTGATAAAATAGTTGTTACTGATATTTAAACGAACTTAAAAAACAAAAATAAACTACATTAAAAAAAATGATAGGAAATTAATTCCTTTTGATTATAGTAATATTTTATAAGAAAGATAAATGTTTACAAATTATTCCACTAAAAAAAATATTGTTTCAAGTTTCAACTTCCCCTCCTCAGTGACTCCCTAACTTGTTAGTATAATTCCTTTTGACTATACTTGTCGCATAAGATTATCTTTCATAAATAAGAAACAAGAATTTATGTATTTTGATTGGAGTGGTAATAGAGAAGAGATGAAACAAATTATGTTGGACCCAAAAAAAATAATTTCCCCCACCCCCGAGTATCTGTTGACCATACCTTTTAAAATTAAATACATTTATTGGAACATAAATAAATAAACAATATTTTATAATTGAAAAGTAACATGTTAAAAAAACTGACAAATAGTATGGTCAAATTTAATTTAGATTTTAAAAAATTATAATATGCAAAAATAATAAATAATTTTACGTTAAGAACAAAATAATGGATTTTTTTTCATTCAATATATTTATTTCTTCTCTCTCTTTTCCACTTTTTCAAACAAGCAAAGAGAAAAAAATCCACTCTTTCCCTTCTATTAATCCAAATTATACATAGTTTTATCCCATTTTTCTTTTATTTATATCCTTCCTCTTCCTCTCTTTTTTATTTATTTTCTCACTATTTCACTCTAAATTATTTTACTTGGTAGCATGCATCCATTAGAATAAGACGGATAGCTATATTAATATCCAGTGTGCACATTGAATAATGGAGCAAACATGGTACACGCATCCCAATGTAAATAAACCACAAAAAAGATTACAAAAAGTAATATAAATTAAATGGAACGTGATAAAGGGAAAGAATGAGTGAATATAGGTATAAATAAACACCAATAAATCACAAATAATTATGTAAGTGAACTTAAAATTTAAGTTTATGAATTTTATGTTTACTTCAATCATTTTTATATGATGTGAGATTGATGTATTCTAACACAACCGTACAAGAGGAAAAAAAATATAAAGATGAGTATCAGATTTGTGAATGAAAATGAATGAGCCGAGAGAAGAAGAAATAATATGTATAACAAAAAAGAGAAAGATGGATAAAAAGGAGGATTTTTTTGGGACGTTAAAAATGTTAATTCCTATCTTGACTATCACCACCCTCGTTGCCTTGATGATCATGAATGTTGCACTTAATTAATTTCTTTAAGCTCACTGCAACATCATTAATAAATGAGATAGGGAGTGAATAAAAGGTAGTGTGAACAGAGCCTAAAGGTTGGAGCCTTGGAGCCGGAGGTGTTCCAGTGTATCCCTCTCTTTCTTATTTAGTTCTTTTGGGTTTTGGCCATTAACAAATGAACCTATGCTTCTTGTGACAGCTGGTGTGTTATTTTAAAAGAAAATATATATATTTTTGTCAATAAATTATATTGAACAAGTTATGAAAATAAGCTCAAAACATCTTATAAATTACTCCACTATCAGATATTTTGTTAAGTTCTCACAAACACTACCATAAGCACTTATAATAAAAGTAAGTCTGAAGAACTCATTGGTTTTTACCATGAAGAAGCATCGAAATGGCCCATGTGTAGGCCATCATTCTTAATCATTAGATATAGTGATAAAAAAAAAAATAGGATTAAAGATTGGATACTTATTAATATTTTGGTTAGGAATTTGCAATCCAGTTCCTTTATATATATATATGCAAAATTTGATTGAAACAAATTTGGCTAAATGAAACCCTGACAAAGAGATGCGCCACAAGGTAGACGGCAAAGACCAACTCCTCTCTTTTACATCTCAATAATAATCAACGAAAAGCGAAAGAAAGACAAAACGTTTGCATATATGGATTCAGAAAGTAGTAGAAAGGAGGAAAAGGCATAGACTTGGATGATCATTGAGCTTTGAGGACTATTTTACAATTTTAAAATTTTCTCGTGAACCCATTGTGTCCTCTTTTATCTTCTTTAGCCAATAAATTTTGGTCATGCACTGGTGGATCATATATAATGCTAGTCTACTGTAGAATCTACCAAAAAACTCATAATTAAAAAGTTGTTCATAAACTCTTTTAATTCTTTCAAGGGCCACCATTTCTCATCCTTTAACCTTTAACCTTTAATCTCAATTATTATTAAATTAATTCAATGATCCCAAAACAACTGGAAAAGAGGTTATCGAAAGACTTATTGGAAAAAATCTAGAAGCATCATGGTACATATTTGTTAATGATTTTTTTTATAGATATTTGCTAATGATTTTTTTGTTAAAATTATTTTATACTATCCATACATACATTAAACTCTTGGTCTAAACTCTCAAAATGCAAAATGCAACCTCTAAAGTCTAAAGAGGAGTTAATAAGATATTCAAGTCCACGGCATATGCATGATAAGAGTAGTGGTTTTTTTTTTTTTGGGTACATATAATAAGACTAGTGGAGTATCTTAGAAACATTACAAATGAATATCACGTAGTACATTTCATCAGAATTATTTTTTTATTCTCCTTTTGGCTCTTCCATATGTGCATAAGATGGTGTGATGTGAGGAGTTATCCCTGTTAATGAAATAAAGTGAAAGTGAACGTCGATTGGAGTAGGTGGAGGGAGGCCACATACTGATGAGTGATGGAAGGAAGTTCTCCCAGACTACACGAAATGCTTTGTTATTATTATTTTATTTTTTAAAAATCTGTTTTAACAAAAACTTATTAGTAGTAAAATTTGTATTATAAACAGGAATACAAATAAAATAAAAATAAAATTTATTATAAAATAGGAGAAATTGAATCAATCAAAGATAAACATATAAGTATAACAAAAAATAAAGATAAATATACGATTATTTTATATTAAATAGAATATGCGTAGTAATTTTTACTTGAAAATTATTTATTCATAAATAATTTAAGTTACTCAATCTGTGATTAACTGAATGCAGGATAGATTTATCCAACTTCCAATCACTGGAGTCTGGAATGTAAACATATTGCAGAAAATAAATCAATTTATCTTTAAATTCGGTATGTGTTTGTATTAGCATTCTTGATATAAGTTTAATAAAATTTTCAAGTCAACATGTACCAACAGCAATTAAAGGTGTCATGTAAGTTTTATATTTCTCTTATTACTCCCTTTCATCATCGCAATTTTTTTTATAGTTTTCATGAAACTTATCTAGTAAAGTATAGATAAAAAATTATTTTGTAAAGTATATATATATATATATATATATATATATATATATATATATATATATATATATATATATATTATTTTCTTTCGTGAAAACTCTATTTTTATTTTTCAATGCTATCCATTTTGGGGTATAAGTAAATGGTTTCGATGGTATCATTCTTCACGACTAATTTTAAATATAAAAAACTGTTTTTATCAAGAAGTAAAATATTTATTATAAAAATATAGAAGTATTAAAAAAAATTAAATAAAAGCTTTAGTTGTTTTTATATTTTTCTTTGATAAATAAGATCTTGTAAAAAATAATAAAGATAAAAATAAATATAAAGACATAACTTATACATTAAGTGGCGAAATATGAATTTGGAATATAAGATTTGATATTCCGGAAGGTGCTTCACTTTTTCCCTCATTTATTTACTATTTCTCTAACCTCTCACCTTTTTACCAAAATCCCTTTCTCTTTTTCAACTTATTGCACCCCTACCAAAAAAACTTAATGTACACAACACATTATCTTCTTCAAATGATCATGTATATTAATCATAGGAATTTTTATTTTTAGGGGAATCAATGTCAAGCCCTTAACCCAAACCCCTCATTTATATGTAGATGATGAGGAATTGAGTAAACTTTTTGAAGTTGAAGGAAAAAATTAGTTATCACGCAAATGAACATAAAAAGTGAGATGATACTTTTGTTATTTTTGGTGATTTTATTTGACTCAATTATGAATAAAGTAGATTAAACTTAAATTCACACATAAAATAATCTTTTCAATGAAAAATTAATTCTATAAAATAGTTTTTATGCGTAATTCTATAAAATACTTAATTCAGTTAATTAATTTATCAATTTCAAATTTTAAACTTGAATATACAAATGTGTTAACGATTCAAAGAAAAAACTTTGTCATTCACTAAATTTTACCCAGATAAAAAATGATCATTGCAAATATATATTTTTTTGAAAGATAGCGGAGATACAACAGTGCATCAAAAAAAAAGTCTGAATTGGAATTGGAATTGGAATCTAATAAGTGCATGGAGGAAAGATGTGGCAAGCATAACAATGAACATATTATATATTTTTTTTTGGATTCATCTCTATATATATGAAAAAGGATTATATTCTCGGTGGATATAAAACGTTTTATATAATTATTTAATTATAATTCATTATATATAATAAATATTTTTTTAAATATCTAAACTATCTATATATTAAAAAAACACTAACAACACATTTTTGTGAAAATACTTTTTATTTATTTATTAAAATTTATATTTTATTTAATGATTTTTTAAAGTCATAAAATTCAATATATTTAAACTTATGAGTTAAAATAAGTTTATATTTTAAGGGGGGTGTATTGGATTGGGATTTTGAGAGAATATTTTGACAAAAATAATCTTGAAGATTTTAAAAGATTATGTGGGATTGTATTGATTTTGTGGGATTTTAAAATTTTTTTTTAAAAGACTTTTTACAATCAGAGTTCTTAACCCAAGATTTTAATGGATTTCTAACACAGATTTTTAAAGTACTTTATGGATTTTTAAGATTTTGAAAGATTAATACATTTTAAACAAAAAAATAACGAAAGTTACAAAAGTGAATGAAAAAGATGATAAATAAATTATAATGTTTGAATAAAGAAAATAAAAACGATAGAAATTTTAAACCTTTTAATAACAAAGTCATTATTGCCTAAAAAAATAATAACAAAGTGATTCAAGAATAGAGACCCAAAAGATATAGTTCAACAAACTCAGGATGTTTAAAATAATATGTTAATAATAGATGATCAAAATATTAATTATTCCCTAACTTAAAGTTTATCCAAGATGAGCGTTCTTCCGGTGACATCTTCAAGAAAAAATCCTTTTTTGCTTTAGTATTTAACAATTCAGCTGTCTTGAAACGCGTTATGTCATCCAAATTTGGAATTTCTTTTATAACATCCCAAATAATACCCTCGAGCTCTCTATCTCTATCTCTATCTTTTTCTCTTTTCTCCATCATGTTGGATATTTTTTCAAAATTCACAGCAATAGTCTCAATGCCAACAGAAAGATTTTCCAGAACGTTGCCTTGATTGTTGATCCCAACAGCGCTTGAACTCCCTCCATACTCGGATCTCCTTCGCTTGTGACAGTTTTGTTTTTCTATGGGAACCTCTGAATCTAAAGGGGGGTGGGATGGTGGACTTGGTTGGTTTGGTGATGGAGGCTGATATGCTGGTTCATAGTTATTTGGTGTTATGAATGTATCACTATTAGGATCATATGAAAATTCTTCTATCCCAACAGTTTTATTTTCTGGCTCAAAAGTTGTTGCATCAGTATCATCTGGATCGACTGATATAGAATTATTCCCGCTAGAAACTCCACCCCCAACAACGATCTTCAAATACTCATAATCAACCATACTTTTTCCTCGAAGTTTGCTGTGACTTGGGTGAGACTAAAAAAAAAAATCATTGTTAATATACTACAAATATTATAATTTACTAAATTTATAACTATTAATATATTTAAAAGATTATGAACTTAGCTCAGCTTTAAGTAATCTTTCCATACATCCTCATGAGCAGTGAAAGTTTTTCCAATTGGGTCCCATCCAAAGCCAGAGTTGTTGCGCATAAGGGTTGACATCATGTTATACTGGTTTCGAAACCACTTCATCCGACTCAAATAATGACTATAAGTTTTAGGGAATTTAGTTTTTGCATTGAGTTGAGGAAGTATTATTCGTTCTACATTTTGTTTGCTAAGTGACCCATTGGCATCACGCAATCCCCTATTCATAGCATCCACCAAGAGGTGCAACAACTCATTGGTATCTTCCATAGTCCAAGATACATAATTATCTTTGTCTCTACTCTTTCCTTTGTTATTTTCTTGTGAATCCCCCATTTGATCGCTAATATATATATAAGAAACTAGTTATTTGACAAAAATAGTTATTGTTTCCTAATTGTCAAAAGTATAGTGACTATATCCCGAATAATATACAATTCAATAGAAAAACCAATAAAAAACTACCTAATAATAAAATAAGGGTCATGCTAACATGCGCACTTAGGGCACATGTTAAGGATACTTCCAATAGTAACTATGTCTTAAAAACAACAATTTTTGACTTTTAAAAAAGTAAATTGCACAACTTTCAATACAAAATTTCTATACATAATACACTAACAAGTGTCTTAAGGGCACATGTTAGCATTTTCCATAAAAATAATACTCATATATCATAAAATTATTTAAAAAAAAACTATTAACAAAATAACAATAATAATAACACAATAACAATTAAAAAATTATTAACACAATAATAATAATAATAACACGCTGTCAAAAAAATAATAATAACACATTAATAATTAACATTTTAATAATAACACAAGAAAATAATAATAATAATAATGGACGTTGTACTAAAACAAGTTGAAGAAACAGAAAAAAAAGAGTTTTTTATTTTGATTTGCATATACAGTACTAAAAAAAAAGCAATATGAAATCTTGATGCATATCAATTGCCATTCTTTTGATGCATATTCATTGCCTGGACGTTGAAAATAATATGAATACGAAATCTTGAAGCATATACAACACCCTTTTCTTTTGATTTGCGTAATATACATATAGTATGAACAATATTGACTATCAATTGCCATTAAAAAAATAGGTAAAATTGATTGAAAAGTTGTAAGAGAATGAACCACAATCTTGATGCATATCAATTGCCATTCTTTTGATGCATATTCATTGCCTGGACGTTGAAAACAATATGAATACGAAATCTTGAAGCATATACAGCACCCTTTTCTTTTGATTTGCGTAATATACATATAGTATGAACAATATTGACTATCGATTGCCATTAAAAAAATAGGTAAAATTGATTGAAAAGTTGTAAGAGAATGAACCTGGTAGTGGTTTGTGTCTTGTTCGACAGGAGAAGAAAAAGTCTTTGGAAGATTATGAAAAGTCTCAAGGGTTTGGGTGAGATTGTTGGAGGAGTATTTTATGTGTATTTCTAACTAAAAAGTCTCTCAAAATCCATTCCACAAAAGAATCCATCAAAATCTATTTACTTTTGAATACCAAAAGACATTCTAAAAGTGGTAAGAAATCTCAATTGAATACCAACAGATTTTGTTGCCCTGAAAAAAAAATCTTTATTGTCTTAATTGAATACCACAAGATTTGTTTATATTTTATAAAAGTCTTATTGAATACCACAAGACTTTTTAATCATAAAAAATTCTTTTAAAATCATTTAAAATCTTAATCCAATACATCCCCAAACGAGAAGAGAGAATGTGTAAAAAGAAAGCATTAGCCATTAGCCATTAACAAAGTAGCTCAGTCCCTCTCCACCACCAACACCACTTTGCTTCTTCTCCCGCGCGATCTGAGTCATGCCTATTGCTATTGCTACCCTCAATCTGCATCTAAAAGCAATCACATAAAAATATACGTAAGCGTACATGCGCCTCTGTTTAATTTCTTTGCTCATCTCCTTTTCCATGCATGATTTGTTCTATGGTGTATTATAACTACACGTCTTACCATGCCCCACAAGACACACTGATGAGTGATGAGGAAAACCACTCTTCTTCGCTCACATGTCTCCTTTCTTTTTTCAGATCTAATCTTTACCCATTACCTAAGCGTCTGATTAGAGGTGAAACTTCACTTTTTTTTTAATTCTGCATTTCAAATGTTTTTTTTTTTTTATAGTTTGCATCTGATTCATTACAGCCAACAATTATTAATTGTATGCGTAATTATGTGCAGAAGCAGAACACTTTTCCTTGCGAGAATGAATTCGTCTCTGCGTTTGTTTTCTTCCGAGCTCACCTGTCCTGCGAGTGAATCCACGCAAAACGCGAATGTGAACTTCCTTCTGTCAAGACCATCATTAAGGGTTTCTTGTTTCGTTAAGAAAGGTGGTGATGCTCGAGTAAGAGTAAGTAATCGCGATGGAAGGAAAACGAAGGCGGTGGTTTGTTGCCAATTGATGCATAGCCACAAGGAGGAGTCGGATGAGAGAAAGAGAAGGCTACAGGTGGTGCCTGTGCCTGTGCAGAAGGCAGATTTTGTGAGGACATTGTTGATTGACAACTATGACAGTTACACTTATAATATATTCCAGGAACTATCTATTATTAATGGCGGTAAGTTCTCTCTCCCTTGAATGTGGTCCAGGATGTGTGTACAATTGGAAAATGTTTAGCTATAAGTTTTTTTTTTGCTTTTTTCTTAAAAAACCTAAACATCCTAAAAATGAACTTTAATGATTCATTACAGATATACAATTCAATTTGTCCTGCATAAAATCATTTCTAAAATCTTGTACAGAATGCTTTATGCTTGGAAGGTTTAAGAAGTTTTTGTAAGGAGTTTGAGTCCATTTTTAACAGCTGGTTTGGTTTATCATTTTGCCAGTGCCTCCTGTGGTGATCCAAAATGATGATTGGACATGGGAAGAACTTTGCCATTACTTATACAAAGAAAATGCTTTTGATAATATTGTAATATCACCTGGACCCGGTTCTCCAGCATGCCCGGAAGATATAGGTAAGGATCGCAGAATGCCCTTGTGGATTGATAGTTTCATTGCATTTACTTAATGCTCCAAAAGATGCAACAGAAAAATAAGTTGCTGCTATTATAGATTTAAATATTTGTGTTAAAATGTCCCATGTTAGTTAGGAATCTGGCTAAAATACTCCTATTAAGGACTGGACAATCCTTCTCCCATGAGCTGGTTTTTGGGATTGAGTTAAGCTTACTCCATTCTAACATGATATCATAACCTATCCAATCTTGATGTGGGGATACCCATAGATGTCCAATCATGCAGATTTTGTGCTCCAAATGTCCATTCTTGGGCGTGAGGTGAGTGTGTTAAGATGTCCTATGTCAGCTAGGAATATAATTAAAATACTAAGGTTTGGACAATCCTCCTTCCTTGAGTTAGCTTTTGTGGTTGAGTTTGATGTGAGTGGATATATAGTCCTTGTTTTTGTTACATTCAAAGTCCTCTTTCATTGTATGATATATTCATGGTAAAACTACACTTGCAGCCGTTGTGGGTTATGTGGCCCTATGGATGTTTCAATTACAATTGTAAAATATTTTGGAACGCTGATATCCCTGGTGGCAACGTGGCTCGAGAAGTTGGTTAAAGAGTAACTCTGCTAACAGAGCATTCATGTAAGAGTCACATGACAACCTCTGTTATTTCTTACGATCAAATTGACCCTTCAACACCATTCATAGTTACCCAGATGCAAAATATAAGAGATTTTAAGGGAAGATATTTGGATTTGAAAAAGTTAAAATATTGAAATGTGGGATTGGGTGAATGATCAATCAACATCATTAGGTGCTATCTAAACCAAAATTTTCATTAGATCAAACTAGAGAGAGTAAGGTCGTTTTTAATTGTTTCTCCCAAATTCTTGTTTGTTTAATCTTCCTCCTTTTAATTGCACCATCTACCATTTGATTCCATTTTCTCACCAGCACCTTGATTGGTCTTCTCTGCTTGACCAAACCATCTTATGCTAGTTTTTGTCATCTCTTCAAAAGGTGCTACTCCAACTATACACCTACATTTGTTCTAAATTTTGTATTTCCTCATATGTCTACACATACTCCTTAACATTCTCATCCCTATCACAATTGAAGGGGGTATGACTGTATTAGTTTGTAAGTCTACCTATGCCTGTATTTGTTTTAAAAGGACACCTAATTTAGTTTGCAGAATTTAATATTATTATTTAATTTGATATGCTATCCTGATCTTTATTTCATGAAGTGTGGAAGATTTTTTGTTTTAACTTTTTTGGAAACGATTCTGTATGGTCCAGGCATTTGTCTTCAGCTGTTGCTTAAGTGCTGGGATATTCCTATTCTGGGTGTTTGCCTAGGACACCAGGTATTTTCTTTTCTTTTCTGCAAGATTGTTGCCTCCCCCCTGTTTAATTTAACTGCTTTCTTTCTGCACAAACATTCAATGGACCATGCTTCCTTCATTTCTAGAACATTATGTAAACCTTTTAAAGTTTCAACTTGTACTGTAAATATCGTGCCCGACTTTCAATATAGAGTGCACTTTATTTCTTGAATTCCAGTCTTGCAGTAACATACAACAGCTTTATCCCTTTATGTTTTGTTTAGCCTTCCCTTCTAGAACATTATGTAATCATACTAGGATAAAGTCTCATAATCTTATGTTGTCATGTCTTGGCTGCTATCAAGTATTATATTAAACTTAATCCTGTTGTAATTCATCCTTTTTGTTCATAATATCAGATGTTATACTTCTGCCTTTCACAACTGTTCTTTACATTATGTTCTTGTTTAATTTGTTAATCTTTGATTTGATAGGCATTAGGTTATGTGCATGGAGCTCAAGTTGTCCATGCATCTGAACCAATCCATGGTCGTTTGAGGTAAGGTTAGACATTTCAACACCATATCAGTTGTTTTTCCAGTACTTATTATGAAATTGCAACATTTAAGAAAATAAATATACCTAAAACAAAAATATCATCTGAAGGTTTCGTATCCATTCCTTCCCTCTTTTTTTAACTATCTCTTTGTACTTTACAGTGAAGTTGAGCACAACGGCTGCCAGCTTTTTCGTGATATACCTTCTGGTAAAAATTATGGATTCAAGGTTTGTTCTCCACTACATACTTGAAAAAACACAAATTCGATTCCTTTAAAGTCATTTTTAGTAATATTGGTTGAAATTCTTATGAATGCTTGATTGATGTGTTTGACTTAATTGCACATAAATAGTAACCTTCGCCATTTCCCCAAAATCACCAATGTTCAATTCAATTTAATCAAAAGAGGGAGCCATTCCTAGCAATTCTAAAACATTTTCCATACTAAAAGCCCTCTATTATAGATTTGTAGTTCATTTCGATAATTTGTATTTTAGAACACTTGGTTTAATAAGTAAATAACTAGTTGATATAATCTGAAAAGATTGATGCAGTGATGCAATCCTTCATCTAAAATTACAAAATGCAAAATGTGCTTTTGCAAATATTTTTTTTATCCTTTTTTCCCTCTTATATTTCTTCTTTTCTTGTCAAAATTTAATTAAAAAGCATCTGATGCACCATCCTAGTCATAAATTGTTGTTTGTCACATGTTTCAGGTGGTTCGATATCATTCACTGGTTATAGATTCTGAATCACTTCCTGCAGAGCTCATTCCAATAGCATGGACCTCTTCCACTAGCACACTTCCATTTATTGGGTCCAAAGATTTTGGCAAGTCCAATACTCATGAAGCTCAGCCAGATCAAAGCATTTCCATTGATCCTCTTTTAGCTAAAGTAGGAAATGGAAGTTCAAACCATTTTGATTATGGAAAAACTAGAAGTGCAAGAGTTCTTATGGGAATCAGGCATTCTACAAGACCACACTATGGTGTGCAGGTGTCAAGTGCATAAGTGATCTGCTTATAATATTTCCTTTGTGTTTATATTTATTTATTAGTTTGTTAAATATGTTCAACTCAACAATTTTGGCCTTCAGTTTCATCCTGAAAGTGTTGCAACCTGCTATGGGAGTCAAATATTCAAGAATTTTAGGGAGATTACAGATGATTATTGGCTGAGATTTAGGTCATCATTCAAGGAAACACATGCATATTCTGATGGTAAACTGTAGAACTTTGTTATTAAAATTTACTCTCTGTTGTACATGCATGTAACATCAGGTTTAATTACTTCACACTTTACTATTAGTTTTTCCACTTTTCCAACAGTAGTGGGCTGTATCAATATCTGTTGTAGTTTATTGAAGTGCCCTTTTATTGTTGGGTTTGAATGAAATTTTCAAATTGAAAATATTTTTCTAGACAAAGTAAATCATTATTTAGCAAGGAGTGAACAAGATTAATTAAGGTGGAGAAATAAATTAAAATAATCGGTGAATTTTGAAATAAGTGTAATTTTAGAAAGTTTACATCATTTTTACTAATTTATCACAATTAATTTTAACGAACTTTCTTAATTTGTGTGAATTAGTTAAAAGGGACTTATAATAAGGAATGGTAGGGGGTATTTGTCTGGATACTAATTTGGGAGTTATGCTTGCTTAATTATTAGGGATGCCACTTTTCATTTTCTGATTTTTTTTTATTCTCTTGAGAAAGAAATAGTCTGATACTAGTATTTTGTTGTATCTTGTATCCCAATCTTTGTTGTTCCTGAACTAGAGTAAGATCCTTTTAACATTGTTTACAGATTCCATAATTCTATTTTCAATTTCTATTGGCCTTAAAATATATATGTTAGTTCTCTATAATTTACCCGGGCAGAAACTTTCTTTAGCATGCATGCAGGTTTCAAGTGCTAATAGACTCTACAGAGAGGTTTGCAGAAGTATTAGCACAGAGAATAATGCAGTGGATCAGTTAAAAGAAATAGTTCATGCAGATAGACATTTGGAATATAATAAAGCTGAGATGAAGCATTTAGAAATGTTCAACATGGTAAATACTCATCATGCAACCACTGGTTATAAGTGTTTGAAGTTGAAATGGAGGAAATTTGGTCACTTGGCTGGTCAAGTTGGTGGAGCAAAAGGTATATTTTGTGGGTTGTTTGGACTTGAAGCTGAAAACACCTTTTGGTTGGATAGTTCCTCCACAGAGAAGGTATTTCTATGCTTTCAAGTTTAGTAATCTTTGATTTTTTTTATTTTTTATTTTTGGTATTAAGGGGGCCAAAGCCCATGACTACAAAGCAACTCTACGGGTCATAGGAAGACCCATAGCATCCCTACAAATTAAAGGAACACACCCTGAAGGTTAATCTCTGATTATTCAAACATATGCTGAAGACACCTTTTGTTATCTCAAACCCATTTGTGAACCGTGTTTATAATACACAATACATAGATCTTTTCTCATTTGGATCTTTTAACTATAATAATTAAGCAACATAGCTTCTCTTCATATTGAAGTAAAATGCTTCACCATATACTACTTATAATCCTATATTTATTCTTCTTTCCATCTTGATTAGGGAAGAGCACGCTTTTCATTTATGGGAGGAAAAGGCGGATCACTTTGGAAGCAGTTAGTGTTCAGATTGTCCCATCAAAGGTTTGAAATCAATCCTCTTAACTGTTAATTTTTTATTTCTTTCTTTTCTTCAATTCTTTCTTTTATGTATCAGATTCTTTTCTTTTTTAATTATGTTATTTTATGTGAGGTGTTGGTGAATGGGTTTCTTGAAAATAATTGGTCTGCTTGGGTTCTGTTGTATGCTTCACGAGTTGAGCTGTACTAGTTATTTTAATTGATGCATGGACATGATAGAAAGTATTTCTCTAACACCGTCCACTTAACTTTTTCCAGTGATGGGAGTTCAAAAGGAGGTGGTTATTTGTCAACTGAAGATTCTCAAGGTTCTGCTGAAACAATATTTTTGGAAGAAGGTTTTCTTGATTTTTTGAACAGGGTACTACAGACTGAAACCATGTTGGCCTTATGATGATTTATTCTCGCATATCACACTCCTCAACTAGGGTATACCTTATTGTTAGACTTAGACATATAAGAACATATTCTGCCCCCGTTTTTCTCATGATTTTTTTTTAATCCAAAATGGTTTATCCTAAACAGGACATATGTTAGTAGAACAAATTTTCCAATACATTCAAAAAAGATCCTTATTGCCCATTCTCTAGTGATTTACACCAATACAATGCCATGTATCACTTTGAATGTTGTATGCTTTGATTAGAGATGAAGTTAAGAAATGAAAGATGGTGGGGTAGGATTCAGGATAAAGTAAACATGGGTAAGAATTCAATTTTTTTGTGTATTGAACCTCCATCATTTATATATTTTTCTTGGTGCATGTTTGAATTATTTCCCAACATACTTGGATCTTCCCAATCATGATAAACCTTGTATTAATTTTTCTAACAAGCATACTTAAATATATTTAATTTTTTCCCTGTTACTCCTTTCTCCCACTTAAAATTGTTGCCTTCACAATGTTGCAGGAGCTTCAATCATATCGTTATGATAAAAATGAATATGAAGGCTTGCCATTTGATTTTCACGGTGGATATATTGGTTACATTGGGTAGGTGGGAAAGTCAAGCAATTAATATGTCTACATTGAATCAACCTAAATGCTTAAGCATATGTCAAATATTTGCATGGTTTTCTAATTGTATCTTTATTTATGATGCTTTTACTTCTGCTTTGTGGGTATTGTAGCTACTTTTTCTCGTCCTCCCTTCTTTCTCTGATTTTATGTAGTTTGAGTCTTACTGATATTAACTTAGATGATCATCACTAATTGTCATAGTAGACAACCCTACGTCTATTCTATGTTTGAAATATTGTGGATCTTCATTTTGATATTTTGAATGTCATCCATCCCCTTGCTAAGTATGTTTACTTGCATTATGTTGTTATATAAAATTTCTGGTATTGATTCTATATATGAAAAGTATCCAATAGTATATTGATTCTATATCTTAAGAATAATTTAAAGTATCTTAGATTATCTCTCAGAATTAGTTTTAATATTTCTTTATTATCTTTTAATTTGTTTCCTTGGTTAATTAGGACTATAATTTAGTATTAATATAAATAAGGGCAAGTGCTTTATGATTTGTATCTCATGTAACACATCATATTGTAATATTAGTACCCACTAGGGTTGGTTTAGTGGTGGGGAGTTGGGGTAGATGCATCAAGTCCCAGGCTAAATCCTCATTGCCGCTATTGTACACTAAAAAAAATCTTAATACTAGTGTTAGAATATTTAGTCTTTATTCTCTAAATTTCTTCAATATCTAAAACCCTATAATTTCAACAAAGTATTAGAGTGGCATCGTCTTTCGTAACTTTCCTTGTCACTATTCTGCTGCCTCATATCAACATTCAACACAAATTACTGGCGCGCCATGTTTTTATGTCCTAGATGCATTCTGGCCACGCTGTTTTTTTGCAAGTTGATTTTGAGGGATTGAGTTGGACTAGAAGCCCAAATTCTAAGTCATTATCTTGTGATCTGTTTTTTTATTTATTTATTTAGGATTATGATTTAGTATTAATACAAATTAAGGTTAGTGTTTTATGTTTTCTATCAATAATCTATTCTCTAGATTTTCTCCTTCAACCATTTAAAAACCTATAATTTCAATGTGGCCTCTTCAATGAACCAATACTAGACAAATAATTGGTTTCTTGTGTTGCAGGTATAACCTCAAAGTTGAGTGTGGTGTGAAATCGAACCGTCACAAATCTAAAACTCCTGATGCATGCTTTTTCTTTGCTGATAATCTTGTAGCTATTGACCACAAAAATGATGATGTTTATATATTGGCTATACATGAAGAAAGTTCAAGTATTACACAGTGGTTGAATGACACAGAGGAGAAACTTCTGAGCTTAAATGGCTCTGTGAGAATGGCTTTGGAAAGACAAAAGTCTCTTCCTTTAACTTTTTCCTCATGTAAGGTTGGTTTTGCAGCTGAAAAATCTAAAGAGCAGTACATTGAGGATGTTAAGAAGTGTCTAAACTACATTAAAGATGGAGAAAGCTATGAGTTATGCCTCACAACTCAGATAAGGAAATCGATTGAGGAATTGAATTCCCTTGAACTTTATCTGCATTTGAGAGAAAGGAATCCGGCACCTTATGCTGCTTGGCTTAATTTTTCAAAGGTGGATCTGAGTATTTGCTGTTCTTCTCCTGAGAGGTTCCTGCAGTTGGATAGGAAGAATATACTAGAAGCTAAGCCCATCAAGGGAACGATAGCTCGTGGTGCTACTGAAGAGGAAGATGAGCAACTAAAATTTAAATTACAGTTCAGGTGACCTATATTTATTATTTTATTTATACACCACTGTTTTAACAAATGTTTCTACCACATTAGTTTAAATTTTGGAATTATTTCTCTAAGGATTTTTTTCCTCTTCCATCATGTGATAAATTGAATTTCAAGTATATTTAATGCTTTAATAATTTGAAAACTATCAAGACACATTAAAATGTGTGATACTCCTATTTGGTTGCAAATATAGTTGTGAAAAGTTTATTATGAATCTGTTATGTTAAACTTTAGATGCTCCGGAGAATTTAAGATCCAATTTACAATGGGCTTTTCTAACTTAAAATTGATATAAGTATTCAATATCCAGAATTGTAACATGTTAAAACAAAGCACTCTAACTTGCTTTTAGTTGGGTGAATCTGTTGTGAACTAACTTGCTTTCTCTTTCAGCGAAAAGGATCAGGCTGAAAACCTGATGATTGTTGACCTTCTAAGGAATGACCTTGGCCGTGTTTGTGATCCTGGATCTGTTCATGTGCCACGTCTCATGGATGTGGAATCATATGCAACTGTTCACACAATGGTGAGTACTATTCGTGGGAAGAAGCGGTCAGATGTCAGTGCTGTAGACTGTGTCAAAGCTGCATTTCCTGGTGGTTCAATGACAGGTGCACCTAAGTTGAGATCAATGGAACTTCTTGATTCTATTGAAAGTTGTTCTCGAGGTATCTACTCAGGCTGTATTGGATTTTTCTCATATAATCAAGCATTTGATCTAAATATTGTGATAAGAACAGTCATTGTACACGAGGGTGAAGCTTCAATAGGAGCTGGAGGGGCAATTGTTGCTCTGTCAAACCCTGAAGACGAGTATGAAGAGATGGTTTTGAAGACAAAAGCCCCAACAAGGGCTGTGATGCATTTTGCTTAGAGCTCATAAGCCAAACAATAGCTTTTTTCTTTCGTAGAATAGTAAGGAGTGTTGTAGTGTAGCAAGGCTTAATTGTTTTAGGGTTAGAAGTCAGTTGGTTTTTTTTTTCACACAGGAGGGTTCCTTTCAATTTTTAGAAGCATAGATGGTTTGTATTAGTAATATTTATGCATAGATGGTTTTAATTTAATTACTTTTTGTATTTTTAATCAATATTTTATTTTTCAAATTTTCATAATTAATTAAAACCGGATAACAGGTATGAGTATGGATATTTAGGTATGTAAAAAAAGAACATTAGTATTAACGTTACTATGCAGGTATGAGTCTAAATAAGAGAATTTTTTAAAGTTCTATAAAAAAAGATAACTTTTTAAAGGACGGATATATATACCCTATCCAATTACCTACTCATTGACTCAGTTTATTCAAATTAAAAAAAATTAAAATATTTTTTTTAAAATATTTATTTATTAAATGGATATGATTTGTTTAACGAAATAAATAAAAAATTATTTTTAAACAGATCTCACCAAAAGTTTTCTAGATCTCAAGGCTATCCTCCAACTTTGTTTTTTTGGCACCACACATTCCTCTCTTTCCGCTCCTTTTTTTAACAAAATCGTAGGAAAAGACAATATTGTCCTTTTCTCGTACAACCCCTATTTACTAACATTAATTTATTTTTTCTTTCATTGAGAGTTGATACTAATCCTTATGAAGGGAGTAGAAAAATAATTTGACACTGGATTCCAACAAGATTCTCTTCAATAAAACACACGGGTGATCTCTACTAACAAAAATGAAGGGAGCAGAAGAGAAAAAGAGAATGAAAAAGAGTAGAGTGCATTGTGGGAGATCAAATTGATGTACATACTGACAATTTAAATTTTACATTTTAACCAAGCTACCCTGAAAGGATACTAACATAGCTTTATTCATCGTAAAAAAGAAAAGGAATTAGTTTGCAAATACCTATTTAACTGCCGTGATTAGCTCCTCAGTTTGCTACGTTATGTAACCATTATACAATGGTCAATATTGGTCATTGACCGCGTCCTCGTGGCTTTTGATGTGAAAAAAGTTTGGCTAAAACAAAATTTGCATTGGTCAGTACAAAGAATGTACACAGCATTATGTTGGCTAGAAAACGTGGATTGAACTTGAATATATGGTACCCGCATAATCAATCTTATAATTCCAAAAGATACTTTCATTTAATACACGTGATTGATTACAAACATTTTTAAAGCATCGATCGGGGCATGTTATATATATTTTGATTGGAAGTTGAAAATCTTCGTGGCCCTATTTTTTTTCCAGCAAATAATATGTGTATTATATATAATTGGTACCAGAGAATAGATATATCAGGTTGGCAGGTTCCAAATGCAAAGAAATAAGGGAAAGAATGCTTTTATCCCTATAAAATGCCATTTCATTCCGCTGTGAAAATGGAGTGATGATTATTTGGAAAACCAATCTAATCTGCATGTAATCGATAATAACTAAATTTATAGTGTCCTTGGTTTTGTGAGAGAGAACCGATTATTTGTTCATCTTGAAGGTATCACAACTCTTTGTAGCTTCAAGTTTTCTACCGTAAAAAATGTGGTGTTGCCACGGAATCAAACATTCTCTTACAACATGATGCTCATGCAATTGTGGTTGAGTCTAGCATGAGAGAATAGTTCTTCATTGTGTTTGTAAAGATATTTGAATGATGTTTTAATTTAATTACTTTTTGTATTTTTAATCAATATTTTATTTTTCAAATTTTCATAATTAATTAAAATCGGATAACAGGTATGAGTATGGATATTTAGGTATATAAAAAAAGAACATTAGTATTAACGTTACTATGCAGGTATGAGTCTAAATAAGAGAATTTTTTAAAGTTCTATAAAAAAAGATAACTTTTTAAAGGACGGATATATATACCCTATCCAATTACCTACTCATTGACTCAGTTTATTCAAATTAAAAAAAATTAAAATATATTTTTTTAAATATTTATTTATTAAATGGATATATTTGTTTAACGAAATAAATAAAAAATTATTTTTAAACAGAAACAATTTAAATAAATATATTAAAAAACAGAGAATTATTTATTTTATTAAAATAAATATTTTTTAATAAATAACTTTAAACAAACTGACTTATTATCTACCCTACTGTTGACCATTCTTTTTTTTCTAATATTGTATTTTTAAAATAATAATAAGAAGATTTTGTTATTTTTAAACTAATAAAAGATGCTAACAGCAAGAAGAAGTTTACAAATGGTGACTTATCTCGCGGGGCGTATCGGATAAGTTATAGCTTAATTAGTCTTTTTTTTTTTTCTCAGCAAAAATAATAAAGTATATTAATTGAGTACCAGAAGTACTAGAAATACATATTACAGTCCAAATTTGATCCCATGACAATTGTTAACAATATTTTCTTATTATTATACACGGTTAAATTGTTAACAATAGATCATTATTATTGTTAGTTTAACAATAGATAATAATTATTATTTCTCAATTTCAATTATTATAATTATCATTTATCATTCAGTTGTTAAACTCATTCATCCTCTCTCTATTATTATATAATATCAAAACTTATTTTAGATTCATTAAAATATCACTTACCATATTATTTACATAACTCTAGAAATATATGGGTTTAAGAGAATATATTGAACAAAATTTAAGTTGACATGGACTAAAAATAATATCAAGATAGAATTTATATAAGTGAAAGTAGTCCATGAATTTACTTTTTGAGATTTAATTAGATCCAAATTCATAAGAGGAGTGTAACTTAAAGTTTTCAATATTAATGTCTGTACTAAAAATCACACACTATATTCTTACAGTAATCTTGTATAAATAACAAGAAATCGATTAAAATTTGAATTTGAATTCAGCAACGAAATATGCATGTCCGTTACAAAAATCATTATATATACCATACAAAGTCCGTATCTCAACTTTTGTTTCCATTAAACATTATGGTCAACAAATTTTGAATAGATTATTATAAACCATCACATCAAGGAACTGTTATAGATTCTATCTATTTGACAAACCTATTATACACAGGTTATTTATATCGTACACATGATTCTTCATTGTCATACCATGTCATTCGCGTTATGTAGTTTAGTATTTATTAATTAATAATTAACTTAGTTTTGAATGAATTTCATTTTATAAAATTAATTTAGTGATATACAATTTAAAATTGAAATTACTTATGGGTAAAAAATTCTATCATAACAACAAATTTATAATATAATTTTAAAATCTCAATTTAATGCAACAAATTTTTTTTTTTTTAATTTTAGGTTCATTCAAAGGTAAAATTAGGTTTGGTCACCAAACATGCTTTCTTTCCTTAAAAATCGCATTGGATCCAAACACTGCGATCTACATATATTGTGTTGTTTGATAATAAAGTAGAAAATAAATAAAAATAACAAAACCTATGAAAAGTATGAATGCAAATATTGGAATGAAGTGCATATGCATCTAAAAGACGATCTATTATTATTAAAAGATAAGCATATGATGCAGATGACAACTAAGAATGAAGTGACACTTGCCTATAAGGGCTCCCTTGTGCATCAGATCGATGTCTCTTCCTAAAACAAGACAAATAACAAATAGCAGAGACACCAAAAGATCACAATGTATATAAAACAAAAAAATAGGAAAATATAAAATAAGATAAATGATTTGATAAAGAGAAATAAAAAAGTAAGTTACAAAAAAAAAATATTATATGAACCTCCTCACAAAACAAGTATATTTCTTTGACATGGTACATTAATTTCTCTAGCCTATTTCTTCTTTTTTTAAACATCCATATAATGATATTTTTTTTTTATAAATTAACAATTCGATCAATTAATCTTAAAAGATTGGTTTAACAACTTGTTATTACCAACACGTTACAGGAGTATATAATGGTTTATCGTGTAATTAATGCATGTATATATGATTCCTTCTCAAAGGAGGAAATGTTAAGTATATACCCATTTTAAGGTGCAAGGAAGTGGAAGAAATATAATAAAGAATATATATGACAAGCAAGAAAGAATAATATAAGAAAAAACTGAAGTGAAAAAAGGAGATGAAAGAGAAATTAAGTACATAAAAAAAAAATTACCCTTTTAAAGTTATAAAATTTTAAGCTTCTTCAACTTAGAGAGTACTCAATAAATGATGAACTAATAGTTTCATTCTTTTTGAAATTTTAAGATAGTGTAAATGAAATTTAAATTACAAATTAAAGTGTATTATATATGAAGCGTGTGTTTATTTGTTTGCACATCAAAATAACACAGAAGCGTTTAATGTAGATCAATAAGCTTGACGTAGATCAATGATGTCAGACGCTAAATGACTTGGCATGAACTAAGTCTCTCTCTTTTTATATCTTTTGTGTATCATGTGTTTTTTCTCTCCAAAATAACATGTAATTTAAAAAAATTTCTCTCCTGAAAAGTAATACTATTATTCTTTTTCCCAAGATTATTAATTTGCTTGATGAAGTGTCATATTTTTATTGGAAATATATGAAAAGGGACAAACAAAAGAAGAAGAAAAAAGAGTTTGTCTAACATAAAGTTTAATCAAATATAAAATTTTGTTAGAAATTAATGTACCTAAGCTTTTAGCTAGGCAATCCAACGCGTACAAATACTCCAACAATAACACGTATGTATGTATATATAAAACAGAATAATATAGTTATATTTGTTTAAATAGACCAACCGTTAAAAAATTTAAATCACTACAAAAATGATTTTTAAATAGGTTAAAATATATTATTTTAAATCAGACGGGTTTTCAAAAAGATCTTTCACTTAGTATTTCTTTTTTCTTTTATCTATTTTCATCCGTATTTCATGTATCCTATTTGGTTTGAGAAAATACTTTTTTTTCTACAAATAATAATAAAACTGATAAAAGTATCATCATATCTTTTTTCAAATAGTTATACAAATTAAAAACACTAAAAACGCTTCTTAGAAGATAAAAAAAATACAGTATTTCTCAAACCCTAAGATGACACAACCTTCCCCGGCCCGTATGTACATCTAAAGATAATTAGTTTTCTTAATTAATTGGGTTTACTAAATATTTTTAAAAATAATAACAGGGACCGTATGAATAACATTAAAAGAGAATAACGTTATCGTAACCTTAGAGTTTGTAAATCTCTTGGCGGTTTTGTTCATTTGATCGTCTGTTTGCGTGAAAAAAGAAAAGGAAAGAATCTCGAAGAGTCTTATACCATTTAGCTAGCAACATACTCCCTTCGTTATTATATATATTAAACTCAAATACCTAATTCTCAAAATTAAAAAACTGATTAATTTAATTTATAGTTATAAATTTTTCTTAAATTTATAATTTTTAAAATTATCCTTACCATTAATACTTATTTTTCTTCCAGTGATTTATCAATATATTCTCTTTTTTCTTTTAATAAGAATGATTTCTGGTATAAAATTATTAATATAAGAAATATTATAAATTAAGTCTTATAAAAATAATTAAACATTATTTTAAATTTAAATTTTATAAATAAAAATAAAAGAAATAATAATAATGCTCTTAAACAACAAGACATGAGACATGCAGGAGGTCAAACATTGCTGTTACAAATAATAGTGAAGAATCTTACAAATTTTTTCATATCTGGAGAGTTTTTAGCATCATTCATGGAGCAAATTTATTTTCAAGTTCAAGAATTTACAGAACTCTTTTTTCGGCACAATCATCATATATACCCATTTAAAACATAAAAGGACGACAATGCAACCACGATGCTTCTGCAAGCTAAACTGCTTTGTCTTTAGTGGTGAGAAGAAAGACTTGATGAAGAAAAAAACTTACATGAAATTACATTTGAAACTAAAATATAGTTGAACATGTTTGATTGTGCATCATTAATCTTGCCATTATATAAGAACATCAACGTGAAAACTGTCTTAATTGCATCTAGATTAAAGATGGGAAGACATTAAAATGGAAAGAGTGTGCGTGTGTGTTGTGGTTGATCGATCGTAATCATGTGATTCATTTGAGTAGTGTTGATCTGAAGACGAGGGGCATGAAACATGATGATATAAAAATATGTACAAAAAATTATACAAATTTCACCTTAAAATTAATCTGAGAAGAATCATGGAGAAAGGAAGATGTAAAGTAAAATTATTCATATAAATTCATCCTTGGACATAGTAAAAAAGCAAAAATGATATTCCCATGGCGAAAGTGAGACAGGAATAGTATAGAATCTACTTTCTCAGACTTGAAGAGTACAATTAATCTGCCAGCAGAGGCATCAAACACTGAGGAAGCGGGCCTAGCCAGCACCTTACATCATATGATTACTCTAATAATTTTATTCTCTTTCTTTCTCCAATATAACTGCAGGTTACTTTGCAGTTCCTACCTTAATTGCCTAAGATTTTCTAATCTTTTATTATCATCAAATTAAGGTTCAAATTAAAGTGTTTATCCTAAAAAGTGTTCAATCTATGCTAGTTAGTTTAAATAATTAAAAACAATGTGAACTAATTAGTGTCCTAAGATACTTATATATATGAATGTTAAACACATCAAATGATAATGGGAAAAAAGTACATGCCAATTAAAAGTTAAGAATATAAAATTAAATGATACTTTATTTGGCAATTAAAGGATTGATTGCAATGGTTATAGTAGGAATAAAAAAAGATTGCAAACTAAGTACAGTGAAATGTTTGAGAAGAAGAGAAAAAAAAACACAAAATCCCAGAATTGATTTCCCCAGGAGGGTGTTAGGGTGTGGGTGGTCCCACAATAGCCTGACCAATAATGTCCTTTTGTAAGCTTTTGACCTGCTTTGACCGTATACCATATTCCCTGCAAGCCAATTGAAAGGGGAGAGAGAGAGAGAGAGTGGTCCATTCCTTTTTGTTGTATGAGATTCCCCAGTCCAGTGGCTATAATGATAATCCTCCAGCTAGCTGCTACAATCATGCTTTTACTTTTCCCAGGATCCTTGCCCTTTTTTTACTTTCTTCAAGCCCTGGCCAGACATGCGTGTGTGTATTCACAGACCACCTACCTAAGCTCAAAGAGTGAAAAATTCCCTTTCATCATCATCACCATCTTCATCTCACTAACTATGCCTACACCACTGGATATGGTCCATTACACATTACGCAGATCGATAAGGCTAAGCAACTAGAATAATAATAATAATAATTACTAATTATAATACCATTCGTTTACCTCTCTTCTGCTAACTATTTTATCAGTACACACCCTTGTAGAATTTGTGGCTAGCTAGCAGGAACAGGTTGATGATTCTTCATTTCCATATCTTAAATTAATCCCCATATATAATTAACTATGTTTCTTTTTTCTTCAAGATGAGCAACCGGGTTAAGAAATTGAGAAGAAAGAGGTTGTTCATCAGTACATTTGGTTTAAATAGCTAACATCCTCTTCTTTAAACCAGATTCTACAACTAGCATATATATATATATATACGTAGTCTTCTCTTAACTCTAAAGGGTTCATTATATTGAATTGGTGACCAACGTTTGAGCGGGTAAAAAGTATCTAAGAACAGATAAGTAAATATATTACTGTTGCAAAACAATATTGATCATGCAAATGACCAATTAACCGTACAATGTTTTCGTTCTCACTATGTATGAAAGATGATCAGCTACAACTCGGTCCTAAGGGTTGTTTATCAATTGGCAACCAATGTTTGAGCGGTGCAAAAATTAAGTATCTTAGGACATAATAAATAAATAGATTACTGTTGCAAAACAATATTGATCATGCAAATGAAATGACCAGTTAACCGTAAAATGTTTTCGTTCTGACAATATGCTAGTGGTAAGCATATTAAATTCGTTACTATATATGTTATGACATACTGTTGCTTCAGTTTAGCCTATAGTTAATCATAGGTCATTTGATGAGTGAAATTTCCATGAGAAATAAGTGTAAAATGACAGTTTATTATGTCAATAAAAGCACTGATTTCTTAGGACTAATTGCGTATCCATTAAATATACTCACAAGTCATAAATGGGCATTAATTTAGGAAAGAATTAAGGAGAAAGAATAAATTACGAACTTGTTCATCACAGGAGAGTGAGCATGTTAGGATAGAATATTGCTTACTTTGAAGTCATTATTGTTGATGTTAATATTAAGGAATCATATTTCAAATGGAAATTTCATGAGAATAACCCTAAAACATGTAACATTTTTATAGGTGCATGATATATGCAATTAATTGATTATGTTCATAAGAAAATAATAAAACGAAATTATTTTCTTCCAAGCTAACAAAGATTCTCCTAAAAATTAAAAATAAACCAGCAGCGATTATGTAGCAAATTACCTCCGGATATATATAGTATAAATATACTATTTATTAATGACTAACGATCGAGTCTAAAAGTAAAATACTAAATAGATAATACCACCAATAAATGCCTGTATATAACTGTATACTATATGACACAGTATTGCTTCTTTTTAGGCTATTGTTGGTATAATCAGAGGTCATATGAAATGTCCATGAGACAGACAAGTATGGTGGTAACAAGAAGGGGTGAGCTAGTAAATTTTTATAACTTCCATGTTAAATGTCAGGAATAGTTCTAATTTACGGTAACTTGGGGTTTCTTGCTGTTTTCCCATGCCCTCGTTTCAAGTGTAGTGAAATGATTTGAAACTACTAAACAAAACAGAAAAAAAAAACCACACCCACATGTGAGCCCCCAGCAGGTAAATGAAGGAATATGTTCCCCCAGTTAACACTCTGCAGATCACATATATATGCATCACTCGAAAGAACCCTAGAAAAAAAATGTCTTCCTTCAAGACTTTTGCAATAATGAAAAAAGGAAGATAAAAATAAAAACAGATGTACCTTTGTTCAGTCACGAGGAAGCAAAACCTATGCCTTTGAAAATGACAATGCCGTGCTTTGTTGAATAGTTGGCCTATATAAATATATATATATATATCCTCCAATAGTTGGTACAATTCATGATTAATACTATAACAAACCGAAGAAATTAAAAAAAATATCAAAGACTAATAATATTCATATATACATACTCTTTAATTTACCCACATAAAATTAAAATTTGATCATCATAATCTCCATGTATGTATATGAAATATGCTTGGCTCCTCATACGCCATCCACAAAGGTCATTGATGCTTCGATGAGCTCTACAAATGGCATACAGGGAGCCAGGCACATACACATATGTATGCATGATGTAACACAATTAAACATGCAATTAACTAATAAGATGCATGAGTGTAATTAAACATACACATATACAAAATCAAGCTTTTTTGCCCCATCTCTCTCTCTCTCTAAATTCTAATTAGCTATAACTAATCCTAAGGTTATAGAAGTGTTATGTATGATGCATTACTATATGATATGTACTTTTAAAACTATGTATATATACAAGTGATGAGTGCAAGGAATAGACCTAGCTAGCTATATGGTTAACATGATAAGGATGATAGATGATCAAACCTAGATGTATATATAGATAGTCCTTGATGGGGAGGAAGATGAAGGTGGAATTGGTGGAGATAGGTAGGGGGAAAAGGAGAGAAAGGGACATAAAGAGAGGAGGAGAGAATTGTTTAGAGGTAGAAGGGGATGGAGAGTAAGAGTGGAAGGAGATGGAGGTAGTATATATTGAGTTGAGGGTGGGGGGAAGCACAAGCAGAGGGTTCAGGGAGATCTATAGAGGATGGCATGAAACTAAGTCATAATCAAATGGGTTTGAAAGCCCCACAAAAACCCTACTGAATTTGCATAAAACAAGCAAACCAGTGGGCTAAGGGTAGGGGGATTAAGGTCTGGCTAATAATAGTGGGGTTTGTGTGAGGAAAAGGAGGAAGGATGTGGGGTTGTGGTTGCACCCTGAAGCCAAGGGTTCCCCCCCACTAAATATAGACACCAACACAAGGAGAGCTAGCTAAGGTAAGGGTAAGGGTAAGAGAGAGAATTGAATTGGGTTACTAACCACGCAATTTCCTAAGCTAGCCTTATGTTGTTTGAAATCTCCTTTTCTGGGTCATAAAGCTAAGTGTGCTTTTGCTCTTCTCTGAAGCTCATTTTGTCTGGGAGTGCTTGGAGGACATGGATTCCTCATCACTCAAACTTTCTTTAAATAAAAATAAAGCTAAAGAAAGATAAAGGAGGGGAAGTATTACCAAAATGTGCCTTCTTTTTCTTTTTCCCCCATCACCACCTCTTTCTTTATCTACCTTTTTTTTTTTCCTTTGCTTTATATGCAATCATATTTTATTACCAATTGATTATAGTTATACTACTACTTCCTTCCAGGGACAGCTTTGCACTAACCCTTTTTTGTTAATTTACATTTTAGAATGGAAAATCCTACCCCGACCTTATTGTCACCTAATTCCACCCCTCAGATCATCAGATTTTTAGCTACTCATATTAGCGCCTTTAATTGCGTGTTTTTTTTTTTTCCTTTTTTGCTCTAACATGCTGCGTTTGTTTATACATGTGTTTTATTAGGGGGAGTTGTTGGGAGTATAGCTTGGGAAACTTCAAACTTTTGAATTATTTTTTTATTTCCTTTTCCTTCTTTGAATTTAACGTGAATCTCAACTTTTAAATTAGCTTGTTTTGTATTTTATATCAGATAAAAATACATCCCAATCACGTGAATCTCAACTTAATTAGTAATTTTAAATTTGAGCTAAACATGCAATTATGTTAGATATTTGAAAGAAAAAACTTGTTACATAAAATAGTTTTACTTAACTTAAAAATGATTGTGATATATATATATATATATATATATATATATATATATATATATATATATATATATATATATATATATATATATCAGCTAAATGTGAGAAAGACAACAAATATGGAAACTTCCCTTTGAAAAAAACAAATATAGAAGCTTCAAGTAATTAGCTACGTAAAAAGCCGCAAAAAAAATTGTGTGTGTGTACATTTTCTTAAAAAAATTGACAGAAATATTGATGACTATAATAAAAAATACTGTAATTGTATTTTTAACCAGATAATTACTCCTCCGAGGCATGCAAAATAAATATTATCTATAAATGCCGATTTTAAGACATTTATTTTGCTGCCCAAGAAAAAGGCAATTATTTTGCTTTAGTTATTTAGAAATTATAGAATATTCATATTTGAGGAAAATTGAAATGAAAATTTAGTTTATGACTTATGAGAATGAAAGAAATCGGGAGACACAAACGACTTTATGATGTGATTTATAAATCGATTATATATTTTGTCCATTGTAATTTTGCTACTGCTTTATAAAAGCAATAATGTGTATGTATAACGTTGATGGACACATTCTACAATTTTTGACAAATTATCACTTTGACTGACTTTTGTTCTGGAAAAGTAAAACATTCAACCCATGAGCGCAATCATATCACCCTGCTTAGAATACGGGGAAACTTATATAAAAAAAATAACAATTAAAGATCAATGAAAAATCATGGCATGATGTTAGACCCTACCCTAATTTTTAGTAGTGGCACTCCACTGTTAATAACAACAAAAATTACGGTAAAAAGCATATAAAGTCACGCAATATCAACGAAATGATAAGACGTTACACGTACATATAGAAATAAAATAGTGAAAATATTTGTTCTTATATTTTGGCATTTACAAAAAATTATTAATATTTTGTGAAATATTATATCCAATTCACCCACTATACATTCATTAATCTACTCTCTAAATATAATTGTCTACACAATATTTTCTTATCAATGCTATATATGTTTTACCCGATTAATTTTCAAAGAAAGAAAATAAATAGTAATAAAAATTAGACTAAATTATAATTTTGATTCCTTTTTATTTTTGATCCACACTTTTAGTCTTCTTATTTTTCCACAATTTCTTTTAGTCTTCACATTTCAACAAATATATAATTTTGATTTAATTCTTAATTTTACATACCTTTTATTTATTTTATTTTGATTTAATTGAATTATAGATCCAACATATTTATTTAAGATATTATAAAAAATAATTTAATTAATTAAAATGTAAAAAATGAAAGAAACAATTATGTACAAAATTAAGAAATCACATTTATATTCTAATATCCATTCCTAATTTAAAAGTTTTAAATGCAAGATTGTGAAAGCGATTTGATTCTTTTTTAACCATTGAGATTTTTACTAGGTTTAGATAGATGAAAAAGAAAATAATTTTTTTGTTGACAATGATATTAATATGATATAGTTTATGTTAGATGCAACACAATTTATTCTATGTACAATGACTAATCAAAATTTAAATCTTGAATCACTTAATTAAAAGATATAAATTATTATCATTTATGTTAATCGTTATTAGTAATATAAATGTCATTAAAATTCTCCTAAATAGAGTTTAAATAATAAGGTCCTAAATTCTAACATTCTTGCTGTCATTGTAAAATAAAAAAAATGTTAGAATTAGAAGGTTATTTTATTTTTCGCATCATGCATTAATTTTAAAAAAATAAAATGAAGCCTTTCACTGCCTTGCCATCTGAAACAGAAAATTATAAACAAAAACAGATCTAGACGTGTATGTCTTTAACACCAACACTATGTGTATGTAGGACAATGCATTGTTATAACCTAATCCTTTTGCGCCTCCAATGCCCAGCTCTTTCCTGCAATAGATCGTCAATGTAAATTGTTTTTGACTTAAATATATTTTTTTGTTAAATATTAAGGTTATAATATTTTTACTCTCCAATTTAACATTTACCTATTTTTAGTACTTCCAACTTAAAAAATAAGTATTTTTTAGTCTCTCTTTTGATATGTTAATAGTGAGTGTCAAATAGATAGTACTAAATTCATAATTTATGGCGAATTTTGATTAGAATTTGATTTTGTAATTTAAAAATCAAATTATGACAATTAAAAGTTGTCACATTAAAAATTCAACATTTACCATTTGACACGTATATGGAGAGAGATTAATAAAAATATTTTACAAATTTAGAAGACAAAAAAATTACTTTATATATAAGAGACTATAATATGAAGTTTAGGGAACTAAAAATATATTTAAATTAATTTTTTTACACTTTCAACCTATTAGAGTCATACACAATATAAATTTTAATTAAAATAATTACAAAAATCAATAATATTAACAAACATGACAATTATATTCATTCATTTTGATTGTAATAAACTATTTTTAGGTTTCTTGCAATATATTTATTTTTATATTGATTACATGTCTCTTTCACAAAACCTAATTATGTTATTTAAAATAGATAAAATTATCATGAATAATAAATTTTTTAATTTTATATCAATTGATCCATGTAGTTGATATTCTCTGCCATAGAATTTTAATGTACGCTATACAACTCATTGGCCATATATAAAATCTATTCCTTTTCCTTTCCATTCCATTTTTCTCTATGTTTCTTTCTCTCTTTTTTTTGTTTGGAAGATTGGGATCGATTATCATATTGAGTGAAATTTCTAAAGAGGGTTGCATGAATTAGTTTAAATAATGATGATGATGAAAAAAGAGTTACGGAAATAGCAAGCTAAGCTAAGCTACGTAGCAGAGGGTGTCCTGTGGGCAAAATTACCCAGTGTGATCGATCAACGAATGGTCGATATCTTTAAGAGAATCTTTGCCTGTCAAAATATGGCCACCAATCGAATGTTAGGGTTGACAACGAAAACAACAGGTGTCAGGTTCATCTTCCATTTTCAACCTTTTTGTTTACTTCTTACACTTTACACCGCTAGCTGTAAATATAATTAGTTTCGTTGCACAGAATTTAATTACAACAGAAGAATGCGATGATAAGAGATCTTCAATTTTGTTTCTGCTTAAGATTTGGCTTTGAATATAAACAAGACGGGTTTTATTTATTTAATTTATTTTTTGAAAAATATATGGAATGTGACATTTTATGACATTAGATTGGGAATCCCCAAACTAGTTATATCTGCTTTCATTTTCTTCCCTCTCTGTCTTTGTATATATTCGCTGTCTTCAACTGCATTGCTATATAACTTGAAATCACTTTCAAATTCACACCTTTCATACAGGTACAAATTGTTGCAATTATATGTGAACTTGTACAAACAAATCTGATGCGATTTTTTCTTAGTGAGGGGGCAGGAATATAATATGAAGTACTAAATCATTTTTAATTAGTTGGGCGGTAGTATGACACCTTTATTTTCAAAACAAGAATAATTAAGTATTAATGTTGAAGTTTCTGGTCAAAAAGGTAATAGCTTTAAAAGGTGACTTAAATAATTAAATGTTGAGTCATTTTATTTTAATAATGTATTAAAATAAACATTTCAAAGATCACATGAGCAGTACAGTGAGAGTGTGAGACCCACACGCACGGACTATAACATCAGGCGTATAAGCAAACCCTCAGATACGTACGTAGCCTATAGAAAATCAAGTGAAAAAGAGGAGATTTACATAAAAGCAAAATAATGTGAAAGGTAGAAAAAGTTAATTCTTTTCTTTCTTGGAAAATTATTTTAGTAAAAACTGGGGGAGAAATGAAAGTCATCTCAAGCGAGACAAACTTTTTGAAGGAAAAGAAAGGTGATTTATTTTTTAAAAACCTATTTTCCATCTTTACCGCCATGTTTTATAACCTCTCTCTCTCTCTCTCTTTTTTGTTTATAAAGAAATATGCTTATTCTCACCAAAGTTTTGCAATGTATCTGTCAAGCCTAAAGATAACTTTTTTCACTTTCGATCTCTTGCTTTCTCCTTTCTTTGAATTGAAACATGTCGACACTCATAAGTTAGATTTTATTTCTAAAAAATTACTTTATATATATATATATATATATATATATATATATATATATATATATTCACTATCTTTAAAACGATTCTTTCTTTAAAAATAAAAAAAACGATTTGATGGACGCGAATTAAAAATGAGTTACCGATGATCAATTCTTTTAATGCTTTGTAATTGGTTATATATAAACTATCGGGAGACAGATAACAAACTAACTAACTTTCTCTCCCAAATGTTTATACATAATTACTAACTACACGAGTAATTTAACCAACTCAATTATAAAAATAATATAAAACTGAATTTTGTTTATCAAGTTACATCATCATTTGCATTATTATTTGGTAAAGATTCTAAAATCACTAGTAAGATTACACAAGTTATTGGTTCGAGTGGTGCTGAGTTCAGTTTCCTTAATTAATATCTTGTGTTTGAGTTTTGTGGATGAAAAAATATGATTGAAAACAAAAAAAAATCTATTAAAGATGATTAATCAGATTTTTCAATAAAGATTAGTTATAAAAAAAAATATTTCATACCAATAACACAATAACAAAAAAAATTATATATCAACTAATGTTAATTATATTATCACAAAAGTAGTGTATGTAAGTGAGACAACTTTCATTTTATGAACTGATTTTTAGCATTTAGTTATATTTAAATAGTAAATTATAAGATTATATACCTTTTCTTCAAATGAAAAGTATGGATGAATCATCAAATTTTATCCTAATTATTATTAGAGTTATCGGACTACCTATTATTAAGTCATTATTGAACCACCACTGGTCCGATGTTGTGGAGAGATATAGCTGAGATCTCATATTGAGTAAAGCTCATTCACAAAGTTTTTCATTATGGTCTCTGAGGGAGAATTCAATTAGTTGAAAAACTGATCAGAAAAAATAGTGTTAAATGTTGCTTACACCCGAGAACGTCTTTTACGCAATGTTAAATATCTAATCTTTTTAATTGTCACTAATTCAAGTTTCTAAATTTTATCTGACAGTTAAGATTCTCTTCTCTCATTTTAACATTAAAAAAAAAAAAACCACAAACTTTGTTGTTTAGGGTTAAATATGAAATTAATTCTCGATTTTAAATTTAATTATACTTAAAGTTCTTCACTTTTTAAAAAAATATATTATAATCAAATTCAAATTGTTTTATATAATGATGCGTTGCTAATTAAACTATTCTCATTTGATAATTTTTTACTTAATATGCCCTGCATAAAACATGCATCGCGCTTATAATGCTTCTTTGCTATATTTTCAATCGTTAAGCTTTATATGAGGTGGTTCCGTGGTTGGTTGTCTTATATCCTTCGAAGATGCACGTAATCTAGTCAGATTATGTTAAATTCATAGTTTTATTTCTTTCAAAAAGGGCCTGACTAATTTTGATGGGTCATGTTGATAAAAAACATTCTGCCAACTTAATTTATCCTACAGGAAAACAATTATGGAGAAGGAACATGTTCTAGTTTTTTTTCAAAAATGTTTTTTTACAATATTTTAAAAATTTTAGAAAATACCTACTAATCTAAAACACAATTTCGGCTAAACATACATACATACACTTAATACTTGTAAAATGTAGCAGTAAAATACATATACTTGTAAAACTTAGTGATACTCTTGTATGATTAAGGGTTCATTTCTTACAGCAGCATCTCTGGTACCAAAAAATTATATTGTTTTTTTTTATAAAAATAATATATTTTTTTTAGTTTTTAAAGTTTTTGTTTTAGCTTTTAAAATAAAAGAATTTAAAACCAGAAACTATTTTGAACTAGGGATGTTCGGCTGTTATGGGATTAAATTGGATTGGTTTTGAAAAAAAAATCATTCAATTCAATTATTTCAATTTTATTAATTTATCGTCAAATCGATTTAGTTTAAAGTTTTAATTTGATTCAATCCAATTTAAAGCGATCTGGATTGAATAAGTTTTTGACTTTAATCTTACTTTTATTTTTTTTAAAATATATTAAATAAAAGATAAGATATATAATAAATATGATAAAAAATAATTTAAAATATTAAATATTTTATTTATATGTCATTATATAACTAATAATAGAATAGGTACGCATGTTAGCTCAAATAATCAATAAAAATATCTTTAATTAAATAATTTTTTCATAAATAAATATAAATTATATGATAATTTTATAAATATAAAAGAAATAAAAATAAGTGATATTATAAATTTATGAATAAAAATATAAAATATGTATAAGTTCAATTTGAATCTATTTTTAAAATAAATGTGAAATCCAATTGATCCAATAAAAATTTTGAATTTCAATTTTTTGACCCGTTTGTTTTTCGATTTTTTGGATCAATTTTTTCAGTCTACATTGAATTGTACATTGAATTGATTTATGAACATTCTTACTTTAAACAACTTCTTATAAAATTAGCTGTTTTTTTATATAGTTATAAATTGAATTTCAATTTTAATTAGACTGATGATAACATAAGTATTAAGGTAATATTTAAATAATTTTATTAATACAATACCTATATAAATATACTATATAGTTTATTGAATAAATTCTGTATTTTTTGCGAATTGTGTCTAATACCTCTAAGTTAATGGTACAGTTGTTAACGGCATTACAACAAGAGGTGTAAAAATAATGTCAAATAATGGAGGGATAGTACGCACAATATTATATTATCTTATTTTGATTACTAAATAAGCCTAAGTGATCGAAATGAAAGATTAAACTTTGCAAGAATATATGTATTTTTTTTAATGTTTTTATTATTTATGTATTGGAATTTAGGTGTATATCGGTATTTCTCAATCAAGAAAAATTTTGTAATGATTTTTAGGCTCTGCAATTGAGTGGTAGCAGGGTCGTGCCCTTGACCATATATAGTTATTCGCGTGAAATGATTATGGAAAGAAATGATGAGAACACACTTTATACCGAATGTAATGATTTAATCTCATAACAAATTTATGTGTCTAAAGTGATGAAATGGTGAAGGAATCGTACTTACACAGCCCTGCACCTCTTATGCTCTTGGAAGACTATTTCAAAAGCTACCCTTGAATTTGATTGCGTGGTGGGCTAGGGTTTCCGCGACCATTTGTCATTTGATTTCCTTTTGGAATGATAAGTGATTGTCCTTGCTCCTTTGAATCACCTTATTGGTCCTATTCTCATGGAAGAGGGGGATTCAAGGGTCAATGATGTTTACCATTATTACATTAGGAATTTTAACAAATCTGAAAAACGCCTCTGTCACAAGCTAGAGCAGTTTGTTTTCTCCTGTTCCCATTCCATATATATGGTAGTTGATCTTATAGGACTTATAGAGTGTTTAAGATAATTCAAATTAAGACTATTTAGTTTAAACTTTATTGTCAAAAGTTTGGTTACGTAAGCATGAAAAAATATTTATTAAGAAAAGTAAATTTCTTAAATAAATTTCAATAATTCAAGAAATTACTTTTTAGTTTTTGACTGAGGATACCCAGGTCAAATTCATCCAAATATAACGGTTTATTTTTTAAAAAAAATTAAATTAAACTAAATTAATTACGCACCAACTCTTTGGACAAGAAGGTTTTGTTGCTAATAGCAAGCCTGTTCAGATTAAGTTTAGATGTATTTTTTAAGACCCAGCAAGGCTCTGGAAAAATAAATGCCCTATCGAAGAGGCTTTTCTCTTTTTAGACAAAATTTTCTATAATTATATTTTCGGTGAGTATTTTTCTATAATTATTTTTCTCGAGTCAAATCTACAACATGCGCTCCTCTCCTTTCGACATGTATATATATATATAGCTATTTTGGATTAACATTCATAATTAACTTTATGTGTGTGGAAATAACATGTTCGATCAGTTCAACTTCTTGCATTCATTCCATGTCTAAAGCACTTTGGTTGGGGTTTCGTACCAGTTTCTAACTCTTTGAGATTGCTGTTGGCAATATCTCTTAAGTTTAGGAAATAATAAGTCATATTTAGGAAAAAGTTTCAACAATTATGCATAAGTTGAGACACTGTTCTCCATCAATTAGAAGTCAAAGATGATTTGTGTTGGTCTAAAAAGGCATCACCAATCACCCCATCAATACAAAGCCAAATTACAAGTGATTACTTGGCAAATTAAAAGCAAAACTTTTATAGGACGTGAAATAAAGCATCATCATATGCGCTCAATGATATTGATTGATTTAATTAATTTTAGGTGACAAATATTGATCACCGCCTCTTGAGCATAAGATATCTCTCATAATGTCACTTCAGCTTAAGATATGCACATGAATGATAAAATAACTTAAAAGAAGGGCAAATTGTTCCTTTTGATTGTTTTTCTCCTTTATGGGGTATAGTGCTTTGTGCTTAGTCAGTTTTTTGTCCCCGCCATGTTGGATGTCTATTCATCAGAGTTTTGTAACTGAACCCCTATAAATATAGTAAACAACTAACGACCCCACCCCTACTACTCTATAGTATTCCTTTCCCACATATTAATAGTACTTTATATTATTATAAAACAATTTTCTCTTTTATTTTTTAATTATTAATTACTTTTTTAAAAATAAATTAGTAAAATTATAATACATTTTATTACTGGTTTAAATATTCACATGTCATTTAAAATAAAAATAATAGAATTATAAATATTTTATCTCACTCTCCAATTTTAATTGAATTTAAATACTTTTGAATTTTATTGCATTGCATAATTATCATTCACTTTAACTATTATTTATTATTTTTTACTTTCTTAAAATTTTAGAAATACAATTTTGCCAACAAGTTAATGTTAATCAATACAATATTACTTTTAAAGTATTGTAAAGTATGACCAACTTAACTAATGAATGCATGTGAATAAAGGATCAGTAAGTTATTTTTATCAGCTTTGTCACCTTTTTTTTATATATATATATAATGATTGTATTAAGGTTTGAATATCTATAACCTAATGCGTAAAATTTTAACTCTTTATCATTAGGTTGATCCCAGTAAATAATTAGGTATAACAATAAGCTGTCTAAGGCCTCAAATTTTTAATGCTACCCAAAAGGAACAAAAATGTGCAACCAATGGAATTTTTTTTATAAAAAAACTAAAGAGATTTTAATTCTCATTAAACAACAAAAAGTCACATTACTTAAATTTAATTAATTTGATTTATATCTACTTATTTTTTTACATAGACATTTAATATGATTTTATCATTATACCACATTATCTCGTTAATTAATATGATGTATGTTTAAAAGTGTTTTTCCTTAACAAAACATATAATTAAATGTTTTGCCTTCACAATTATATTTGGACTTCACATTTTTTAAAATTAAAATATTAAAATCTAACAGTCGGCATTGAACTAATATTACATTATTTTAAAATGTCGTTTATAAAAACTTTTTAAAACTTTATAGATAACAATAAGAGTTAAATGTGGTGGTAAGCAAGTACATTCTTATCAAGAGGTCTGAACCTGGAATATGACAATTGTCGGAAGCAGTTCGCAGTAAATAATTCTCTTTTGAAAAAAAAGAAGTGAGACAACTGTCAATAATGAGAAAAGTCGTGTTTTTTTTTATTCATATACACATTATATCGATTGTTGATTACTTCATTATTTATTGAAATCCCTTAAATTTTCCTTTAAATAAATAATCATTTTAGATGAGTCAAATCTAGTGACCTCTTAGTCTTGACTGTGGTTAATGAGTTAGTCTTACATACTTTAAATAATGGAAATTTCTACTGAATCAAAGACAAAAAGAATATTAGCCCTAGCTAGAAATAAAAGTCTAATTAAGGATTAAAAAAAGGTTGGACTGCGTGAAAAAAGAATGGTAGAGAATGTGTATGCGTGTGAAAGATAATTGGAGGAAGGAGTATAAATTTTGTTTGTTATAGCTTCTATGTGTTAAGGAGAAATATGTCAAATAAAAATGTAGATACGATGGTTTTGGGTGACAATAGTTAATAGATATGAAGAAACTGTAAACCCTGCTCTGTATTGGGCAAGCTGCGCAGATAGAAATGAATGGTTCTATGCAACTCAAGATGTAACAAAACGTCTTTGCGGATTATTATTTGTAATTAAAGACACTTTATATAGTGGGGAATCCAAGACTCTGAATTAATGAAAACAAATTATAAAAAATAAAATTAGTAAATTTAACAACTATATAAATATATATGGAATAAAATATAAAAATATAAAATTTTATTTATAATTTTTAATTTAAAAGAAAATTTATTAATAAATTTTAAAAAATGAAAAAGTACACGTGCACACCTTCGTCATTGTAGGTCCGCCACTGCTTTACACTACGTAACACCGTATTTTTTTTATATATATACTATCTAATTTTAATTTTTTTTATGTATGGTCAGATCGTTGATTTTTGTAATAATTAGATTCAAAATTATATTTAAGTTTCTGGGTGAGTGATCTGGCAAAAAAAAAGTTTGGTACCAAGATAATAAATTGATAATACTCACACTACTCTTTATAAAAAATAAATGAATGTAGATCTTTCACAGTTTGCATGTCTGCGTTAAATTATGTTTTAAGAACCAATAAATAAGTCCTTGATCAATATTGAAATTGGTCTCGTTTGAGTTTGAGTATTATGAGAGGAGACTCCATTAAAATAGTTAATTTTTTTAATAGAAATTAGTTATAAAAAAAAATCAATAGATATTCAATAACATGATAATAAAATTTATAATATTTTAGAACCAATTAAACAATTGGTCTACTTAGTGATGAAAGGTTTAAAAAAAACACACAAAAGTAAGCTACAATCTTTGAAAAAGAATAGCTAAACATGTTCAATGAATATGTTAGGCTATAGTACTGGTATATATTACAACAGTCACGGACAAAATCTGACTTCAAAAGTGCTAGCTAGTAGCGAGCACGTTTTGTATCCTACACATTATTCTTTATATATTTGGCTTTTAAATTAATTTAATTGCAATATTATGGGTGATCGTAAAAAGCCACTGAAGCACATAAACCAAAACTGATTACCAAGACATTTTCAAAAAGAACAGTCGCATAAGCCTTAGAAGCATTGAACGGGTGGACACAGCAGAGCCTTGAACGATAGTATATAGTTAATTAATACATTCAATGCTATGTAGTAATTATATTATACTATAGGATGCTACTATATAGTATTTAAATTTTTGTAAGCTGATCCACAGCTGTCTCTTGTGTGTCAAGTAATTCTTTTAATAGTTATGGAATCACTAACTTATACACTATAAGGGGATAGAAAGAATAAATAGCTAGCATTCTACATGTTCCTTGTACATGTAAGAACATCAGAAAAGTTAAATTTCATGGACAATATATTATTGGTAGCAGAGGCCAGAGGGGAGAACATGGCACTGGGGACAATAAGGAGGAGGAGGAACAAGACAAACTTAATTAGGCATATAAAATTTATAAATATGTGTGTGTCTGTGAGATACTTATTAGTATAGTAGTACTAATAATTAAATTAATTAATGCGTGTGCTGATGTGCATGTTTCAGTGAAAAAAGTACAAATATTAAATGTTAAACACTTGCAACTAATTAACACCCATGTGAAATGCACCAATTAAAGGCTAACAAAAAATCTGTGTCGCACTGTGTGAGTGTGTGTGAAGAACGAGAGATGAGTCAAAAAAGGAGGACTAGTTGGGTGTGAGAATTAATGGAGTGGTTCTAGAAAAAGCTGGTGCATAAGCAGCAAAGCTAGGCCTGGATTTGGGATATGTAGAAATTGGCAAAGGATTAAGAAGGAAAAGAGAAAAGCAGGGATTAAAAATGGTAAGAGATGAGCTTTATCGTGTAGAGTGTTGGAAGGAACAAGTGTGGGAATCCTGGTGTCAGATTTTATTGGACCCTCTTTCCCCCCCTTGGTTTTGTGCACTCATCAGTACTGCCTCTTGCTGCAGTTGCAGTCTTGTGTGTTGTGTTGTTATGCTTCTGCTGCCTCACTATAATACCCTCTCTCTTTCTGTTTGTATGCAAGTGTCTCTCACGGTTAGATTCTACTCCATCACTTCATTCCTTCAAATTGTGCAACCCCTTTTCATCATCATTTTATTACTATATTATACGCTAGCAGTACTTAATTAATTATTAAGATCATGACATAACATGTCTTATTTTCACTTAATTAATTCAATTTTGCCTTTATTTTTTGTAATCTAGCTAGATATATTCAGTTTGGATTGGACACCTTATAACTTCACACACATAACAGTATATAATGTTATTTTATTGTGAAGACAAGTTTGAATTGAAGTTGATTATTTGTCGGGAGTGTGTAACTATATAGTGCCATTTTAGCATATATGTGACCCCCTTTTTATTTTATGTTAAAGAAAACTTTCTCTGCTGCTTCTATAAGCTAATGCCTCGAATAGCACGCAAACTCTTTCAAGAACACAGCTATTGGTTTTGGTATGTGGATGGTGAGAGTACTGCAGACAAGCATGTGCTGTGCAGCTAGCAGTCTCTCACGCAGGCATGTAGAGAGAGAGAGAGAGAGAGTGCAATAATGTGTTTGCTAGTTAAGAAGGGTTTGTGTTTGTTTTATTGGTGATTAGTTCTTGGATTTAACACAAGCAAACACGCATGTTATAGTTATATACTCCTATATTGTTTGTTTCCTTCCCATAACGGCATATATCATCCTTTTTCCATTCTTTTGCTCCCCTTTTGAGGAGAAAGGAAATGTTGGTTTGGTAACATTTATTATTATTCCGCCGTTTATTTTTTTTTCTTTTTTCAGCTGCAACAAAACAAAACATTCAAACACTGATAAGTTAAATATCTTTCTGATGTGGTTCATACTAGCTAGTAGGTTTTTGTCATGGGTCATACACGTGAGAATGTTTCACAACATTTTATTTTATTTGTTTATTTATTGTCTGTCTGTATGATACAGCTAGCTTACTAGTTGTACAAGATATAAATTTTGGAAGTTCTAATGTGGTGGTACCCCGGGGTTTTCAGACTTTGGCTGGCAAATGATTTAAGATCTATATTGTATACCCTTCAAGAATTTAAAGAGAAATTCTTATATTATATATATACTCTTATGATTCCATGACATATTTTAAGGTTATTTTGATTAATTTACATTGAACTTCACTCAACATTACTTCACCAGACATAAGAAAATTCAAACTTACAACAAGTTTAATCTTGTTTTACACAAACTAATCCTGACAAAGTATTATTAATGTATTATTGTAGGTTATTACTGGAATACCTTTGTTCCTGATTTTCATATTGATTGTAACTTATTCTATTATGAGAAAGTTAGAGAGTATAGGAGTATGTAAAAGGGTACATGAGTTTGAAGCTCGACAAAGACTTTGATAGGCTATGGTGTGTGATCTTTTGTTTGTGTTGATTCAAATTAGGTTTTCTGAAAAATGAGTAATTAGTGATTATGCAAGCTCTGCATCCTTTTCCTTAGTGAGTTAGTGGTAAATTGTAAACCACGGGAAGTTTGTCATCCACAAAAGAGACTAAAAAAGGGCAAGGTGATGAGCTGTATCACCCTTCTGTTATATTTTATTTTATAATTACCTAAAAAATAGGCATTCAAAAAAAGCTATTGGTTATTGTACTCAAATTTTATTTTATTTAAAAAAAAATCTTATCATCACTTAATTGTGAATAATAAACATTTAGGCATGTCATGTTACATTGTTACTGATGATAATGAGAACACAATTAATTGAGATTGCCTTCCCATTATTGTACATAACAGTTCAATAACAAATAGTTTAATCGACTCAACAACTTTTAAAATAAATTTTGATATTATTTTATAATTTGCGTTTAAGTAATTTAATTAAAAAAACTAGCTAGTTCAATAAAGTGAAGATTAATTTTATACACTGATTTAATCATAACATGAGAGATCTTCAACATGACATATATGCAAGTATGTCACATTAATAAGTGCGGATATGAATCAATTTTATAAATTTTAGAATAATTTGAGAACTAAAATAGTAAAAAAAATAGAAAAGTAAAACTAATTTGAATTATATTTTTTTATCTATTAATTTTATTGACGGACAATCTTCAGTGTAGTCTTTCTTGATAATGTTTATTTAACCATAATACTTAAAGTAAGACTTTGCTTAAAACATATGAACCATACATTTTTTTGACCAATGACATGTTAATTAGTCAATTTTAATTATATTTATAGACGCTAAAAAATATTATCATAATTAATTCCATGATAATTAGATAGTATTTATCGACCCTTTAATTTGCGGAGGCAAAATGCATAAACCGTTGATATTTTACACTCCACACGTTATCTTGGATGATATATATATCCCAGCCAAGGTGGGGTTATGGTGCTTCTAAATGGAGGATATATCTACTTACTAAGGTTTTGAAGGATGGGTGGCTACCTCTTAAATTAAAATACATGGTGTTTAATTTGTCCGATCTTTCTATGCACACAGCTGCTACAGTTCTTAGCATGAAACACCAATGGATATATAAGGTCACATTAATTAATTAATGACTCTATATTTATTAGTGTAGCTCAAATTAAAGTCCATATATATACATGAATTTGAGGCAAATAAAAAGAAACCGGTAATTACCAGAAGCATATGAGTATATAAATGCCCTCTCTCTCTGTAGTGGACTCAGAATATGCGGAAACTGAGTTCTGAGAAGTAGTAATTAATATCCACAGAAGGAATTATGAATCATATTCTGCAAAAAGTTGTTGCTACAGACCGGAACGGAAATTCAATTCGTCTATAGTCCATATATGTTATTGTTAATTAGGTGCACGCGCACAGAAAACCTTGCAGCTCATGCCATGCCATGAATTGGCCAAACATTTAACCCATGGTGATTTCGATTCAGGATCACCCCAAGTTAAACTTCATATAATTAACTACTTTCACTTTTCAAGTTTAATTTGGTAGTACGTCATAAAAGTAGAGATAATAATAATAATAACTTAACATCTTATGAGCTTTCTTATACTCTTTTATTTTCTTTTATTTGGTCAATATAATGATCCAATACTTATTTCGTTTTACTTTTACTTGTATGAAAGTAAAAAACACACACACACACATTTTAATTTTTATTTATTTATTTATAGGAATCAAAATCAAAGGTATAACATTGGTCAATCAATTATGATAAAACACCCTTTGAAAAATAAGTAAAAGAGACAAGTAATCACAAAATCAATAAAAAATAAATTTTAAAAAGCAACTAAGTTATTATGGAATCATAAATTGTATAAGTAATTAAAGTGAAATATAAATATTGTGAATTATTCACTCACTGTATAAACTTCATTGTGAAAAACATTATTATATTAAAAAAAAAGAATTATACGTTTTAGGCTCATCCTCATTAGTATGAATTTTGTATAACAAAAATTGAATTAATCATCGTGCATTCATTAATGATATGTATCAACAACATTCTTTTTTTATATTATTTATCACACTATTAAGGACTCTATTAAATATTAATTAATAGAAATAAGCCATAATATTTATATTGACAATTTTATTTTCATTAAAATAGTAAGTTTTCACGTTTCTTTATATAAGCACAAAGCACCCCATTGAGATAGAAATTACCATAATGAGCTCTTTCAATTTGTCTGTTACAAAAAAAATTGTATACATACAGTCATCATTACTATAACACAAAAAACGGATAATGTGGTTCTAACTTTTTAAGATCACACTAATGTCAAACAACAAGAAAGGGGAAATTCTGCATGTGGTGGGAGCAACATAGAAAGCTTTCCATTCGATTCAAAATCCCAAACATCGAGAGGCCCAAGCACAGGAAAAAGAAACGTAATCATCATAATATTCTTAATTATGGACCTTGTGCTAGCGAGCTTGATATAACAGAATCATTACTTAACCATAATCATGACATAACTGCAGAAGGCTCCACCTAAATCTACAAGAAGGTAGTTATTAATAGAAAGATTTTTGTGATATAATTAATCATAATATGGAAGTGACAACTATTTTAGATCCCAGAAAATCCATTTGTAACAATTATTGAAAACGTGAGAATATAATAATCCGTACCATAAAAACCAATTTAACATGAGTACGATCGATCAGTGTAACATGTTCATTGAACATATATATATATATACACACGTCTAGTGAAATGTACGTGGAACGATGTGCCTTGAATTGAATTTAAGTCTAGTGAGTTGCAATGTTGAGAGAAAAGAGATATAATTTGTTGGTTTGCAGTGTGATGTGCCCAAAGGGGAAGTGGTGGACATAGTTTGAAGCCAAATCCATCCCCAAGGAAAGGGCAAATTAAAGTACCATATGCATATGCATATGCCTATGCCTGCACTTTCAAAACGCGACTCAGTACTCCCATCTCATCATCTCTCACGTTTCATCTTTCTTCGTTATTGCTAATCCCATACGGTTACCATTATATTATATCATTACTCTTTCTTTGTGTCGGTGTAACATTCCTTTCACATTCTCATTTCTCTCTCTCTATATATGTCACACATTCTTTCTTCAATCATTGTTATGTTGAGGATAGATAGATGAAAAGATAGAAGCGAAGAAAACTTAAGGTGGGGATTCAGAGAACGTGACATGCATGTGTGGAGTAATGAGAATGCGGGAATATAATTACATTTATCTATCTAGCTAGCTAGAGAGATGTACTTAATTATATTGATCGATCATGCATATATATTAATTATTTCTCACTCTACATAAATAAATTTGACTAAATTTTTTTAGAAGGGTCACAAAACACTAGTAGTTAAATAATAATTTACCGAAAATTAAAACTATACGCACACATATTATTATAATATATTGTGCAAGTATTTAAAATGATAAATAATAATAAAATATATTTTATTAAGAGGGCTAATCTTTGTTTTTTAAGACTTAAAATCACTAATAATTATTAAAGTCTAAAAGAAATCTAATTCAATTGAGAAAAGTATATGATCAATTGTTCTAAACTTCTTTATGATAATTATTTTTAGTTTCTACCGATAAAAAAAAGTCACTAATAATTAAAATTAATTTTTTTAGATATTTTGTTTTCAATCTTATTCATCTTTATCAACAAAGTATATAGTTGGATTTTCTAATCATATGTACCAACTAAGATTTAATTATTGACCATGTATATAAAAAAAGATTTTATTAAAAGAAAGATAAAATTTACTTTAATAATTTTTATACAAGAGACTAGTTAGTCTGTTTTGATTAGTAGATACTCTCAGTACACCCTAAATATTTTATTTTTTTTCATTTAAGTGAAAAGATAAAGTAAGTTATTGGTGTTATTTGCATATGTCCGTAATAATTTAACAACATACTCTAATTATCTGACCGAATATTACACGGAAAAAAAGAATTGGAGAAAACTCAACTTATTATACAAACTTTTTAAAAAATTTCTCTAAGCATTTGAACCAGCCATACAGGCTACAGCTGCTTCATTGAAAGACAACAGTTTCCTACCTTCTTTTATCCTCCTGTAACAATTAAAATCATTAACTGTTAGCATAAAAAAGGGTTAAATACGAAACAATCATCAAAGATATGATATAATCAGGTGCATTATAAATGCTAATCATGTACGTTTCACGTTTTTCTTTATATTTTCTAGCACAAAGATATTGGAATGGGATTTAGCAGGAGTATTGAAAATGCTTATTGCCTGGTCATTGGTAGCATATACAGATATACCTAGCTAGCTAGGTCTGAGTAATGGAACTCATTATAATATTATTTCAATACCTAATAAATAGATTTTAAAAGAAACTAATTTCTTCTTTAAGGCCCCACTAAGTATATATCATTTCTTTTCTTGAATCTCATATTAAGAAATTTATATGGGGGGTTTGCATTGCTTCTAATAAAGAGGCCAGAGATCGATGAGATTACGTGCTGCAAAGTGATACGCAATGATAAGTTTTGCCTTCTTTGCTTAATAATGGCTATCAACATTCTTACTATGTAATACTGTGCTTGGGAATCATATTAGTGTTTATTGGATATATGGATGGTATTTATGTTAATGTATTGGTTTAACTTTATGGACTGGTTATTATTTAATTTGTTGGTTTAACTTCTAGTACTCACAGCATCAATAATGCATTGTTTTTCTTTGTAAAAAAAAATGAAAAGCAACTTCCTTTTGTTAGTACCGGCTAGTTTGGGATCTAAAAGATCATCTATGTGCATTAGTCAAGAATGTTCTTTTCATTCCAAAAATACAATAGATACAAAGACTTGCATAACTTGTGTTCATAATTTTGGCGCGAAACATCCTATGATTATTGTTTCCTTTGTTCCTTTACCATCCTAATTCAATATCTAAACTGAAACCTCAGAAAATTATATTACATTACAGCCACAGGCCACTTTATCAATAGAGCAGAACCAGGCCCAAACGGCAACAAAGCCCATCAGTCCTCAAAATATCTATACAAAGTACTAGTATGAGCTTATTTTAAAAAAGGGAAAATCTATATACACTCCCCTTCATTACTGATTCACTCCCTTTTATGACTTCCCCACAAAATATCCTTAATTTGCACTTCCCTTTTTCTGCAATCCTCTGTTGTCACCCTAACTTGCCACTCTTCCTTGCAAAACCTAAGCTTCATTGACCCCGCTGGCACCTGCACCACTAGCTTGGACTCAAAATTTTTGCATAAAGCCACAATGGATGGCAGTTAAAATATCACACACCAACCAAATACATTAATTAATGTCGGGAGCAAGACTTGAAACTAGGTCCTAGATCACCTACGAAACAAACTAAATAGCAAGCAAAAAAGAAATAATGATCATGGAAGGTGAGCATAATTCCATAAATTTAATTTCCAAATTTTCATTATTCTCGTCATTTGCCTGAACAATTCCCTTAATCCCAATTTCTACCAAATCCCAATTTCTGAACTTCTTCCACATTTCTTTGACCTAGTTGGATTCGTTAGCTATCACCTCCCATCTGACCTTTTCTAGATGGAGCAACAACAACAATTCTGCTTTCATTACCAAACCAAAGTTGAAATAACTATTTTTCATTTAGTATTTATGTAGCGGGTCGAGGAGGGGGTGTGCTCTTGGCGGAGAACGTTTACTATGAATTAAACATTTGTGGAAAAGGCAACAAGAAATACAAAAAGGGGAGTGCAAGTTCCAGGCTATTTTAGGAAAAATAATTATATAGGGGAGTGTATTAGTAACTTGAGAGAGTGGAAAAGCAATTTCCTAAAATAAACAGTTGTGAAAACTTGTAGTGATGCCTAACCCAATTCATAAAAAAGTGGGAGATTTTACTTGCAACTCTGTTTTTTTCTTTCCACTCCCTTCTAAGTTTTTATATTTTTTTCCCATAAAAATACTTTTATATTTAAAATTAACCACTGGTGGTGTTAGAAATTACCAAAAAAAATGTTCTTTGAATTCTAGTTTATAACTATTCACTATTAATTAAAATAAGTTAAACTGTAACGCAATTCATCAAAAGAAAATTATAGTTTAAATCTATATCTTATAAATATAGAGTATATATGTAGTTTTCTCTAAAATATAAATAATAAACAAGGACTCAAATTTCAAAGCAATTATTTATTCGATATTAATTATTTTACAAATTAAAATAAATAACTCTTATAAGCCAATAATTATTCAATCTGAAATATAATATTCATGCATGAACAGAAGTTTTAAAAATCTGGCTTGTGTTTTTGTAATAAAAGGCAAGTGAGAGTAACATGCATGCAGTTGACAAGTACAGCATTTGCATGTGCATATGAGAATTTACTGTTCCCTGTGTTGCACCTAAGCTAAGCTTTTTTACCTATCTAGGGTAAAAAATTTTGCAATTTTCCAATTAGAGGTATATTTTAAAAAATTATTTAAAACAGACTTCTAACTTAAAAATCGTAATACCTATTACAACTTGTTATTTTTTTAACTGCAGTATAAAACATATTTTTTTATAACTTTAAAGTCGTATCTTTTTTATTTTAAAAAATGAAAGTCGTATTTTGTTTTATAACTTTAAAGTTGTAAATGCTTTTTTTATTTTTTTATTTTTTAGAGGTTTACAACTTGAAAGTCATAAATCAGTTTGTTTTAAATCAGCTTTTATACTATTTGTAGTAATGTTTTTATTAAGTTAACCTATTTTTTTCTTTTCGTAAATTTATTTTTTCTTTTAAATTTAATATTTTTTACGGTTTGATTTTTATTTTAAATAAAAAATTAAAAAAATATATATTTAAAAATGTAATAAATAATATTAAATTGATTTTATTAGTATATTTTTTGTGATTTTATTTGATATGTTATTATTTTATTTTAATGTTTTATTATTTAAAACATGTTATATATATTTTTTTAATATAATTTATTTTAAATATTTTTTATTTAAAGTTTAAGTAATCTATCAATAAAAATAAAAATAAACAACATAATTAATACATTAATATAAAACACACAATACAAATGAAAGAAAAACATAAAAATTACAAGTTATTTTGATCATATAATTCACTTCTATGAGCATTTCTTAAGCCTATTTGAAATTTGTTCTTCCATCTCATTTAAAGTAAATTATATTAAAAATATATATAACATGTTTTAAATAATAAAACATTAAAATAAAATAATAATATGTCAAATAAGATCACAAAAAATATACTAATAAAACCAACTTAATATTATTTATTACATTTTTAAATATATATTTTTTAATTTTTTATCTAAAATAAAAATAAAACCATAAAAAATATTAAATTTAAAATAAAAAATAGATTTACGAAAAGAAAAAAAAAGGCTAATATAACAAAAACATGCTACAAATAATAAAAAAGCAGATTAAAAAAAAACATGTCCACTTTGAAGTCGTCAACCTTTAAAAAATTAAAAAAAAACATATACCACTTTAAAATCATAAAATAAAATAAGATTTCTATTTTTAAAAATAAAAAAATACAACTTTAAAATCGTAAATATTTTTATGACTTCAGTTAAAAATTAAAAAAAAAAAAAACAATCATAACAAGAGTTAAGACTTCTGATTTAGGAGTTATAACACCTGTTATGACTTATCTGGATAATTTTTTAAAATATATCCTCCATTGGAAAATTGTAAAAAAATTTACCCTCAATTAGTAAAAAAGCCCCTAAGCTAGCTTGGAATTGGTTTAACCGTTGGATGATATTATTTGTTGATGAATGTCATCCTCTCCGTCCGTCTGAGAAAAAAATACAACGCTTGCGTTATTTTTTCATACGTATAGTATTTTAGGTCGTGAATTAATAAATACTTATTTAATATAATTAAAATTATCATAATAAATAATTTTTAGTATATAAAATATACTATACTTAAAATTTGTAATATATAGTAATTAGTATTTTAGGTTACACTAATAAATATTGATTTTATATAATTAAAATTTATAATAAATAAATATTTTTATTCATATAAAATATATTTTGTATTTGTGATAAATCTTTTATATTACAATACAATATCATTTTTATTTCTTTCAAATAAATTCTAGGTTTTAATTTTAATTTGATTTCATAAAATACTGAACAATTTTATATGGTCACTGATAAAAAAAATGTATGGTAAATTTATTAATGTTTATAATAATTATATTAAAAACCATACTAATATTAATTTTTGATAAATTGATCATGTAAATTTTTGCACTAATAATTAATTTTTTTTACATTATATCCATTAAACATTAGTAATTATCTAAAAAAGAGAATTTAATGCTATGCACTTACACGTCAAACACTTTTATACAATTATTTAATTACAAATCATTATTAATATGACTTTTAAAATAATTAATTATTGTAAAAGTTAACATTTTTTTTTCATGTAAACAGAGGAAAATTTTGGTGGTTCAATTTTATGTTGTTTAATATGAAGTTAGAAGTTTAAGTAAATCAATGATAGTATTGCTTCTATTGAAAATTTCTAATCTAAGCAAGACACAACATTTTAATTGATATAGATAAAAAAAAATCATCATTAATAGTGACAATTCTAATCATAGTTATTTTGATTATTTAGTAGGTGTTAGTAACCATTAGGATTTTCTAAAACCTCTTTGACTAGGAATAATAAGGGAAATAATTATTCCATCAATTTAAATATTGAAATCAAAGTTTGTGATTCCATAATCATTAAAACTATTTTACACTGTTGTAACATTATAATTTTTTCCTTAAAAAACTAAAAAAATGATTATACACTAATAGTGTAAATCATCATTAAATCACAATTCATTATATATATGATAAATTGGTTTACTTTCATGGTAATCACTTTAAAGATTATATAAAAAATAAATTATAGTTAAATGATAATATAATATTACTCTATATTCCTATATGACCATTAAATTCAAATAAATATTGATAATCTCAAATATTTTATCTTTATTTATATACTTAATTTTTTTAATTATTTATATTTTTCTACTTATATTGTTCGTCTTTAATTCTAAATTAAATTTCAATAATTTTTTAAATAATTTGTCAATAATTAAATATAATATTGTATCATGATATAAATTATTCATCTTAAATATTAAATAAAATTTATGTGAATAAAATTATTTATTTATTATAAATTCTAATTATATAAAATAAACATTAATTAATTCATAACTTGCTTAAAAATAACTTAAAATTCTAATATATATATATATATTATGAATTTTAATTATAGTATAACCTGTATATTCAAAATTATTTAGTTACTATCAATTATTTATTTATTATAAATTTGAATTATATAAAATAAATATCTATTTACACAAGCTATAAAATGAAAAGTAGTGCAGGCGTGGATTTTTTTTTTTTTGGCCCCTGAAGGAGAGTATCACATTCATCTCATCCAACGGTTAAAAAGGGATGCTTGAGACAGAGCTGCGGGAGAGGATCCGCTTCCAGCTATCTATGCCTTCATATAGAAACGCAAAGTGTGCCACCACGACTATAATTACAGAACAGTAACCTTTGACATATGTCAACAACATCAACCTCCTTCTTTCATCGTATCATCATCTTCACCAACATGCAGATCTTAATAACAACAACACGTCTTTGTTGATTTTGTGGAGGAAATTATAAAAAACAGAGGAGAGAAGAGAGACAATACGTATGCGGAGGAAATAGAATTATTCTATTCTAATTCAAATTGTTCTCAGCAGCGATACAATAAATAGCAAAAGATAAACTAATTAGATAACAAGATATTAGCAAAACAGAATATTAAAACTAACTTGCTCCTTAAAGATAAGGAATCACTTATTGACTAGGCTAATCCATTAAAACTGACTTGCCCCTAAAATATAGAAAAATCAACTTATTTACTAAATCCTATTTTAAAAATTGAAAAATAAAATATTATGCAGTTACAAAAGTATATCTTCAACACTCCTCCTTCCTTTTGGAACTGCAAACTCCAATTCTTTGAGTTCAAGTTTGTTGATAGGTAATGACTTTGTAAACATATCAGCCAGTTGATCTTTAGACTTACAATAAATTAAGTTCACTTCACCACTTTGTTGCATCTTTATCAAATAATAGAACTTGATGTTGAAATGTTTAGTCTTCCCATGACACACGGGATTGTTTGCAATAGCAATGTCTACTTGATTGTCAACAAAAATTCTAGTTTTGTTCTTTTGAGCAAATAGAATGTTTGGCCTTGTTGTAGTGAGATACATTAGACATCCAATCAAGCTCCCACAATATCTTTCATCAATGTTATCAACACATTCTTCCTTGTTGAACTTCACCTTTTGATTCATTGGTGTGCTAACAGATTTGCATTCCTCCATTTGAAACTTATTCAAATTTTCTTTTGCATATTTCCTTTTTTTCATGTTTAGCATTCTTTCAAGATGACAATGATCAAGTCTCTTGTGCCAGAGTTCCGTGGGTGTGACTTGAGTGAAATAGGCTGTATGCTCCTCCTCTGCTGGATCAAATGAAAAACTTTTACCTTTCATTTTAATCCTTAGAACTTCCCGGCCAAAATTATCATAGATAAAGCAATGTTGATGTTCAAAGGACACTTTAAATCCCTTTTTAATCAATTGACCTACGCTTAGCAAGTTTTGGTCAATGTTAGGTACATAAAGAACATCTGATATTAATTTGATACCTGAACACGTTGAAATTGCAACAGTTCCTTTTCCTTTTACAAGAATATAGCCACCATTCCCAATTCTGACCTTTGAGACATTAGTTGGCTTCAAAACCTTGAATAGAGTCTTATCATATGCCATGTGGTTTGTACAACCACTATCAATCAACCAACTTTCACTTGATTCACTACTCAAGAAGCATGTGGCCACAAACAGTTGGTCCTCCTCGTCTTGATTAGCAATCTGAGCTCCCTCATCATGGTGATTTTTGTTGGGGCAGATCACCGCTTCATGTCCTATCTGGTTGCACTTGTTACATTTTGCATCTGGTCTCCTCCAACATCTGAAAGGTGCATGACCTTTTTTGCCACAATGCTGACAAGGTGGATAATTTTTCTTTTTATCCTTACCTTTGTTTTGGTTGTTTGCATTATTTTCGATGCTTGTTGGTTGACTCTTCTTGAAAAAATCTTTTTTGCTTTCATCAACTTCATGATGTTTGGCGGGCAAAGCACCTTCGACAACACAATCTTGCCTCATCAACCTTCGCTGCTCTTGAGCTTGCAGGGCATGTAGCACTTCTGCCAATGTGATTTTCAACAGATCCTTTGTGTTCTCCAATGAAGCTATAGATGCTTCATACCTCTCCGGCACCGTTACCAAAATTTTCTCTACAATTCTCGAATCAGCAAAATCACTTCCCAACAACTATATCTTGTTGGCAATACCCAACAATTTGTTTGAGTATTCTTTGATTGTCTCTGACTCTTTCATTCTTTGAAGCTCAAATTCCCTCCTTAAATTTAGCACTTGCATGCTTCGTATTCTATCATCTCCAGCGTATTCCTCTTTCAGATAATCCCAAATTGCTTTGGGTGATTTAAGAGTCATGATTCTGATGAATATCATTTGTGAAACACCAGTGAACAAACATGATCTCGCCTTTGCCTTCTTCATCTTTCTTTCCTTGTGATTTTTAATTTGGGCCATGGTGGGATTTTCAGGCAGCGGAAATATTTCATAATCCTCTTCCACAGCATCCCATAAATCCAAAGACTCCATGTAGGATTGCATTTTCACTTCCTAAAGATCATAATTCTCTCCATCAAAGATTGGAAGAGTTATGTGGGAAAAACTTGCTTCACCTTCCATGGTAGATGTCCCGTAAGAATAAGGCTCTGATACCAATTGTTGGTTTTGTGGAGGAAATTATAAAAAACAGAGGAGAGAAGAGAGACAATGCGTATGCGGAGGAAATAGAATTATTCTATTCTAATTCAAATTGTTCTCAGCAGCGATACAATAAATAGCAAAAGATAAACTAATTAGATAACAAGATATTAGCAAAACAGAATATTAAAACTAACTTGCTCCTTAAAGATAAGGAATCACTTATTGACTAGGCTAATCCATTAAAACTGACTTACCCCTAAAATATAGAAAAATCAACTTATTTACTAAATCCTATTTTAAAAATTAAAAAATAAAATATTATGCAGTTACAAAAGTATATCTTCAACAGTCTTCATTTTCTTCTTCTTTTCTCATCACCCTTCATTCAAGGTATACATCAATTCACATATGATATGACATGTCAATGCGTGTATTCTTTATTTTTCATCTTCTCTACCCCAACACAAAATTCTGAGTTCTCATGCACCCTTTGCGTTTCTAACTTTTAGGTTTCCAGCCACTGCCAGCACCAACCTCTGGTGGTGATCATGATTTCCAAGTGGAGGAGTGTGGGTTCTTTGTTAGTGTCATTAACCAATTAGCGGGCTACCGTGGAAATGGTAAGCTCTTGATAAATTAACCCAAAAAATATTCATGCACACCACTTGTGAAAAATTATATTGTATTTATCAGTATGCTTAAATTAAACTCTTTATTTATGTTATTATATAATTAGTCTGTAACAAGAAAATAAGTCATGCATTGAGTTTTACACATTGTTATTTAATTTAACCTATAATAAATTTGTTAACTTTCGTTATAATTATCATAAAAGTCTTATTAGATGTTACACTCTTGGTTAAATTTTATAACTTTGTTTACAATATTTGTTTTATATTCTTGTTACTGTTTATTTTAAAATATAATATTATTCATTTCAATTATTTTGATTTACAGTTTAAACTAACTAGTAGTTTTAAACGGATGCTTACTGATGTTTTCCCTGCCATTCACTGAAGATAATCAACTTTAGAAGTAAATTTATTCCACATACTAGTTTTCACTTTAAGAAAAGAATTCCAAACATGGTAAAATAAATTGACAGCTATTCATAATTTTCCTTTTCAAAAATTTGGCTGCTTCTTACACCGAACATAGTTGCGACAATGTTTATTTTCATTAGGGGAAACTTGAAGTTGATGGTACCCTCAAAACCTATTTTAGTTCTTCCTGCTTCAGATTCTAGCAATAATAAAATGCAACTACATTTTGGTGGTATAGTGAAAAGATTCTTAATTCTTATGTCTTCAGCGTCCAAAGAGAAAAGGCTCAAGATTGCATGGAGTCAATTAAGAAAGGAGAAGCAGATTTGGTGAACTTAGAAGCAGGGCTTGCTTATAATGCATTCATCAACCACTCATGAAAGCCATAGCCAATGTGATGTACTATGACCATTCCAAAACCTATGAAGCTGTTGCAGTCGTAAACAGAAGGGCATGTGAGAAAAATGAAAAGATCAGCTTAATGGACTTCAAAAGCCACAAGTCATGCCATGGTGGTTACTCCACAGCAGCTGGATGGAACTACCCCATCAACTAGATCAAAAATTTAATCAACAACGAAGATCTGAATGACAGAGAAATTGCAACTAGTTTCTTCCCTTGTGTTTGTGCTCCATCAGAGGTTGAAGGTTTTGATATATGCAGTGCATGCAGCAAAGAGAATGAAACATGCCCTGAAAAGGGTTTGTACTCTGATCATTCGGGAGCTTTTAGGTGCCTTGTGGAGGAATTGGGAGACATTGCTTTTGTCAAGGGTGATACTGTGTTGCTCTATTCTATGGAGGGGCCTCATAGCCAACTATGGTCAACCAAGTCTGTTAGGGACTTCATGTGTGTACCTTGCCTTAATAATTTTTCACATAATAAATGCACAAAGTAAAAATGTGTTTCCTCAACTGAATTATTCAATTGATTAACTGCAGGTATCTTTGTCCTCAAGGGGGTTGCAGAGAAAATCAATGGCTATCCTGGAGATTGTTCGTAAGTTTTTAAAACTTAGGTAATGATTTGTATATAAATCCTTGTTTTCATCTTGTCATCTTAGTCTTAACTGCATGTTCAATAAGAGAAAATATGGATTCCTAGTAAACCTGCAAGATACACTCTCGTCAGTTTTTTCTTGATTCATAACCAGATTTGGAGCCGTTCCTGCAAATGTGAAAATGGCACATAACTCAATGCCCAACAAAAAGAGAGAGCATATTTTAGAAACATTGACGAATAGTAGTTTGCTGGATGCTCTTTATGCCCCAAACAACGTTCTCATCCACTTATTTAGTCCAAGGTAAAATAGGATATCTTGGCATGAGAAGTTCTTATTGTGGTCTATAACAGGTTTGAATATCACAGTATATGCCATTTGAGTTAAAAGTAAAATTCCAATATCTAATATCTGGATGAAAACAGTGCTAAGTACAATGGCACTAATAGAAATATGTCTCAAATTCAACTCTCTATTACAGTACCCAAGGACTAACCATGATTGAAAAAGTCACAAGGCTATATCTGAGGAAATCAGCTTCAATCTCACAGAGCATACTAAAATTGAATGCTCCAGAAACCAGAGTCGCCTCGTATGAAGCAGATAACAGTTCAGGTAAAGTTTAATTAAATTCCATCCTCTATTTAGAGTAATATATTTATGATTGAAGAAATCATAGTTTTATTGCTGCACTAACTTTATTCCCTCATACGCCTTAACAGACGAATCTTCTTCATCTTCATACATTTGCTGTTCGCAAGTAATGACTATGCTCACTCCTGATGTTACCGCTGATACTTGGAATCACTCCAAAATAGAAGAAACTTGGTATTATTCTATCAAGTTACTGAAAGTACTATTTTGTTTGATGTGGGAAGTATTGGCAAAAAAACTAAACATGATGAGCTACTGATAAATAAATAAAAAAAAGTCATGGTTTTGCATTTAGTTCCTTTCCTGTACTCGTAGGTTTCAATAATGAAAAGTAGTCTTGTTCACAGAATTCTGACCCTTGACATTGGTTTTAAGAAATTTACCAATTTTGGATGAAAAATGTTTCTTTTTCCCATTTAAGTTTATCACCTTGTTCATTGTCAACCCGCATGTACAGATATTTGAAAGACTGTTGTGGACATACCTCAGATAGCTTTTAAAAAAAAAGACTACATACCTCAGAATCAACATGCTATACCAGTTTTAACAGTTTTATCAGCTTATCGATGAAGCTTTATACACAAGGTACATAAGAATTAATATATAAAAAGTATGAGTAGGGAGATTACCAGTGCTCCATGATCAAGGAAAGTGCTCAGGCCCCACGAACAAAATCATTCTGCCAAATAGATATATACAACAAGTTAATGTTTATGTCACATTTAAAAGCCTCATTTGTGGGCATGAACTAGTAAAGTAAAGGTTATGGAAGAAATTTGTAAATAAAATATAAATATACTCTACTTTTGATGATTATATATGGAAAATCATTTATAATCTCTATGATCACCAAATGTTTGATATTTTCTTTTTTTTACAGTTAAAAATGTTTGATAGTTTCTTTGATCGAGCTCTAAGATACTTTTATGATAGTTCTTTTTGCTGGCATGGCAATGGGCTAGTGGAAAATGATTGGTACACAGGCAAAGACAATTCAAGTCAATAAAAATGTCAGTTGAGTGACAATAATCATCACAAAAGTGTATCTAACATTATTTACGATGATCTATTTATAAGGATATTTTAGACTCTCAAAGCAACTTGGAGATTATGAATCTTATTCGATCAATTAGCATTTTATGACCCCAAAACTCTTGGAGAACATTGTGAAAGTCATTATCATGGATATGATGCCAATAGCATTTCAATCCAAGGGCAAGCTGCATAAGCGACTATTGTCATTACTTGTAGCTCTCTTAATTTGTATCCTCTTTGGGTATCTTGCTGTTGCTGGCTTCTATTTAGTCCTTTACTTACAGAAAAAATCAATGTTTACCTCAATTTGAAGAAGCGAATGAAGAGGAAGATAAAAAGAAGAAAAAATACAAAATGAAAATGAGACGGAAGAGAAAATAAATATATAATACACCACTTTCATTGAATTGCAAGTTTCAAACTTCTCCTTTGATCCTGCAACGTCTTATTACTGCTTTCACTTTTCTCCGCGCTTCTCTCAATTTGGTCCATCTCATCCATTGAAGTCTCAAAAACCCAAATATAGATTTTTTTTTTCCCCCATGCGCAATGCGTGTTAGCTAGTCAAAGTAGACCAAAAACCTAACTACATCATAAGCTTCAAAAATGGATTGAATTTCACGAAGATATAACGTGTTTAAAGTAAATCCCCTCCCTAATAATAATATATCATAATCTTAAACAAAATAAAAAGTAAGTCATAGAAGAAAATATCCTAAATTTTTGTAAAGTACAATCGAAATACTTTTAGACCATGATTCATAGTCGACTAAAAAAAACCTTGGTAGCAAGAATAAAAAGTGAAACACCACAATTTTTATTTTTTGGACACATGTCAGTATCACATTTAAACAAAGTAAGATTTGTGATATTGAAATAAAATCAAATAGTATTGTCGTAATTAAAGGAAGAAATAAATAAAAGTTTGATTGGTAAACGCAAATGCAATTGAAGTGTTTGTTGGTGTCAGTTATTTTGTGATTCATCTATCGTCTATCGTATCCCAACTTTACCCCACAACCACACATACACACACCACGACACTATTCTCTTCTCTTCGCTCCTTCACTTCAACTTCAACGCCGCCTTTTGAGTCTCTTCCCGCCCATCATGGCGACGGTGCTAGCACCGCCACCGTCGCTCACCGTGCGCGCCTCCTCGTGCCGCCGGCATAGCAAGAAGAAGCAGCAGCAGAAGCGAGCATTGGGAGACTTCAGCCTCTTCGCACAAGTGGTTCGCAAGGACGTGGAATTCCTCAAGAGAGGAATCGATAACGGTGTTGCCTGGGCCAAGGAGACCTTCCGCATTCCCGAGGTTGCCAAGAAAATCGACGACGTTGTTTGGCTCCGCAATCTCGAAGACCCTACCTCTCCTCCTCTTCCTTCTCCTTCCTGGCCCCAACCTTGTTACCCAGGTTTCCCTCTACAACCCTAATTCCATCTCAATTTTTCTATATCAGAATTCCTATTGTGAATTATAGTAGTTTTAAGTGATCTAAGTGCTCTAAGATGCAGGGCTAACTGGAGTGGATTTGCTCATGTATGATCTCAAGGCTTTTGAAGCTTATGCTTCTTACTTCTACTATTTCTCTAAGCTTTGGACCAGGCCGCTCCCTCAAGATTATGATCCTCAGCAAGTTGCTCAGTATTTTAGTGTTCGGCCCCATCTGGTCACCCTTCGTGTTCTTGAGGTACTTGTTTTGTTTCACTATTTCAATACAAACCCGCAGTCCGAAATTCTGTCTACCACTCTTCCATTTTCATTCGTTTCATTAACCATTAGGTTAAGTTTTAAATATTTACTTGAACTGTAATATGTCAAAATATTTGTTTTATCTAGTTTTCCTTTCGGATTGACTCTCTACGGCCTAAGGTTTAGGAAGGATTCTAGGTCCAATTCTCTCATACAAGCAATAGCTGTTCTTGTTCCTTTATTTTCTTTGTTCCATCATAGGACGATATACCCTTTATAATGACTTTGGCAATACTCCTCCCTTGAGCTAATCTTTTAGGTTTAGTTAGATGCAGTCCTTTCTCAATTCTAATTAATGACATTAGAGTCTATCCTTGCCTTGATGTTTGGCTACATGGACCTGTCCTATCCTACAAGTTTCATGGTCCAAATATCTAGTCCTGGGTGTGAACTTGGTGTGTTATAATCCTGCATTGGTTGGGTATATAGGCAAAGCTTCCCTTACAATGACTTTGACAATCCTTCCCCTATGAGCTAGCTTTTGGGGTTAAGTTGGACAATAGTAGTCAGTACACACACACACACAAATCAATTTACTTTGATGTGGGTTACATCCATTCTTACATCATCAATAAGTTTATGTGAAATGTGATTTTTATCAATCTAATAATTGAATTATAATTATATTTTACTTAAATTATTTGTGTCAAATCTTGTAAAATTTGGACAACAATAAAAAGGTAGCCAACTAGTTCCTAATTTCATATATTTTAAAAGTATATATTATGTCAATTTTGATGTGCATGAATTAGGTATTGAATAATTTTGGATTAATCTAAAATTTTGCAGGTATATACTCCCTCCATCCCAAAATAAGTGTCGCATCTAGAAAAAAATTTGTCTCAAAATAAGTGTTGTATTTGACTTTTCAATGTAATATTAATTGCTCTTTTCCACCAATACCCCTAATAAATGTCATTTTAGTTTGTGAATCTAATATTAATACTATTCTCTTTCATCTATTTAATAAGGTTAGTTTTGTAAAACTACTACTCTCTTTCATCTATTTATTAGCTTTTCTTGGTCTATGTAAACCAACCTAGGACGACACTTATTTTGGGACAAAAGGGAGTATGATAGAAACTTTTAATTCAATAGTGGTTTTTTGATATATCCAGTAGAAGATTATTTAATGGTGTAAAAGTGAGTGTAAGTGTTTAACTCACTTTGGTGTAAACTATTTCCTCCTACACATATACACATATTCTGATGGGTCTGAAATTGGTTTCAAGATGCATTCTTCACTCTTTTTTGAAGTGTATCTTTATTGAGTTATATTTCATTCTGGAAGGTACTTTTCTCCTTTGCCACTGCTATGATCAGTATTCGAACTTCAGGATTTAGCAAGTTTCTACGGCTAATTCCTGAAGAGGATGTGGATGATACATCATCTCAGTATAATTTTGGAATGGTGTTAAAGGAAACATTGCTTAATCTTGGCCCTACCTTTATAAAAGGTGAGGATTTGAATCTATTTGACATCTTAATATGATTGTTAAAATAAACTCTTATTCATCATTTAATTATCACACTTTAGATGACTTTTGTAATTCCTATTGCTTTAAAAAAAATTGTTGGGGCTTTCATTTCTCTCATGCAGTCACAAGATTATCAATATCCTTGTTACATTCATTTGATTGCTGATGCAGTTGGTCAGTCCCTTTCCACAAGGCCAGATATCATTGGTGTTGAGATGTCCAAGGTTAGATTGAAAACTGTCTTTATTGCCATTTATTTACCGTCAAACATTTCTTTCTCTTGATGAATTTTGAAAGATAGGGCAAATTATTGGTTATTGGCAGCAATACCATCTTGTTTTTTATGATAATATGTGGTTCTATAATTTATAAAATTTATTTGTGACCACACTATTTTTTATTGCATATGTAATTTAGCAGCAACACTAATTTGCATAAAAGGTGTTTTTTTTCTCTTCATCTCTGTTTGTTTAGATGAAACTTCTGACAAAATATACCGTAACTGTAAGTTATAAAATTTCATCTGAACTCTTTGAATGACATTGTGCCTTTCTATCACGATTTTAATGCTACTAACATAATGATCGGATTGGCAATACGTGTATATATATATTCAGTTGTGTTCTTCTTGCAGGCATTGTCAGAATTGCATGATCAAATCCCTCCTTTTCCCAGGACTGTTGCTATGAAGATTATGGAGGAAGAATTTGGTTGTCCTCTGGAATCATTCTTTAGTTACATTTCTGAGGAACCTATAGCTGCTGCATCCTTTGGTCAGGTACTTTTTGCTATGACAAGGGAGTCCATTTATAATTAATTATTATGCTGAGAGTTGGATGCTTTTATTTGGAACTTGGAAGCATTGATGTGATGATATGTCTTGCTCATTTTATGTTTCTGTATTTTCTAGGTTTACTTTGCCCGTACTACTGATGGTAATAATGTTGCTGTTAAAGTTCAGCGTCCTAATTTGCATCATGTGGTGGTTCGGGATATCTACATCCTTCGCCTTGGGGTTTGTATTTACTATTAATCTCTAGTAATATTTTAATTTTTACGTGTATTACTCTACCCTGCATGAAATTCTAAAATGAGTGTTTAAATTATCCATTTCAGTTGGGGCTGCTGCAAAAGATTGCCAAGAGAAAGAGTGACCCTCGCCTATATGCTGATGAACTAGGGAAAGGTTTTGTTGGTGAATTGGATTACACTTTAGAGGCTGCAAATGCTTCAAAGTTTCTGGTAATAAATAGATGACATATCAATTGGAGCTTTATTATGTTTACACTATACATATTGATGAATTCTAGAACTGCATAATTTAGAGCATTGATGAAATCTTTTATCAGGTTTTAACTTTTAATGTGAAGCTACCTTGAATTGGTTTCTGACAAAAATCACAAAACAGCAGTAAATGCTTTGCTCTTTGAATTGACATGTTATTGCTAAATGCAGGAAGTTCACTCTTCCTTTACTTTTATGAATGTGCCAAAAGTATTTCCACATTTAACTCGAAAGAGAGTTCTGACCATGGAGTGGATGGTTGGTGAAAGTCCAACAGATTTGCTCTCTGTGACTGCTGGAAACTCTGTTGGAAATGTCTCTGAATATTCAGAAAGGCAGAAATTAGATGCAAAAAGGCGTCTTCTTGATCTGGTATGTAAACAAAAATGCAATCATCCATTTAGGTAGTGGTAAAATTTCTTCATCAATCCTCCGTTTAGCTTATTTGACCATTGTGACTCAACTGAAATTTTCTCATCAAGAATGATTGATTCTACTAAAATCTTGCTTTGTTTGATGTCTGAGACTCTGAGTGTTTCACTATATTGAAATAGTCACATTCAATTAATTTTTCACTTTTACATATTGATTAACTCAGGTCAGCAAAGGCATTGAATCAACATTGGTGCAACTTCTTGAAACAGGCTTATTACATGCTGATCCACATCCTGGTAACTTGCGTTACACTTCCTCAGGACAAATAGGGTATTTCTTTTTCCTTCCCTATTCATTCTGAATAAATTATGGTTTCCCTTCATCACAAAAATCTAAAAGAATTTTTTCACTTCTTTGTATGTGTGACAGGTTTCTGGATTTTGGTTTGCTCTGTCAAATGGAAAAAAGGCATCAGCTTGCTATGCTGGCTTCAATTATTCATATAGTAAATGGTGACTGGGCATCCCTTGTCCGTGCTCTGGTTGATATGGATGTTGTGAGGCCAGGGACAAATATCAGACTTGTTACCCTGGTATAGTACTTGTATCTCAGGATTTAATCATCTTGCCATTGAATATTTAAATCAAATAAGAACAGCATTCTCATATACCTGGGTTTTTGTTATTCTGAAACTTATGTTCACACTATGACTTTCTGAATAAAACTTCGTACCCCATTGCCCAGAGGTTCTTCGCTATGTGAAGGTATGGGGGAGGGATGTTGTACGCAGCCTTACCCTTACACTATGACTTTCTGAATGTATGTTAAATTTTCAGGAACTGGAACAAGCCTTGGGAGAAGTAGAATTTAAAGAAGGAATTCCTGATGTGAAGTTTAGCAGGGTGAGAGTCATCTTTAAGAAGAATAGTAATTGAATTATGTGTGTCAGATGACTGTGCAAACCACTGTCTGTGAGTGTCAAGGAATATGGAAATAATAAGATTCCTAGCCAGTTTTGGACCAACCTTAACTAAAATAGAATGCATCATCCACTATCTGAAGCTAACTATAACTGAAAAGAAAATTACACTTCTAAAACTAAAATGACTATGAGCAATGTCCAAAGTATGTGCAGTATCAGAAATCAACCATGTATACTTAGTTTTCTATATTTACTATTATTTTTTGCTTTTGTAAACTTCTTGAGTTAACTGAATTTTTGATGAATTTTTCTGAAGGTTCTGGGAAAGATTTGGACTGTAGCACTCAAGCATCATTTCCGCATGCCACCATATTATACACTTGTCTTGCGATCCCTAGCTTCATTGGAAGGTAAACTTTCAATACCACATGTGGATTACTTCTTGGTTGCTCATTTATTGTCATACTAATAAATTCTGCTTCTATTCACTATGAATATTTATGCTATATTTCTCACCCACCCACATAAGAGCCTTTTGGACCTGAAGTGTGGATAATGCACAAGTTCACCTACCTTGTGCTAAAATTCAACTATTTATTAGAAGTATGGAATCAACAAGGATTGAACTCTAAACCAATTAGTCAGAGACTTCGATACCAATACCATGTCATGAACCAACATTTCCAAAAGTTTAAGTTGTAATGTAAAGATACATGAATGGTTCCATACTATATTTCTAATCATATTGAATTTCTAATATTTCCTTTACATTATCTTTTAACTCATTTTAATTTGAAACAATTTCAGGTTTGGCTATTGCTGCAGATACAAATTTCAAGACTTTTGAAGCTGCATATCCTTATGTTGTTCGGAAACTTCTCACAGAGAACTCAGCTGCAACAAGGAATATATTGCATTCGGTATTATAAGACCTTGAACAATGAGTTTTGCGCCAATAGTATGAAGAGCTGTAACATAAAACATCTCATCATGTGTTTGTTGTTATTTGCTGATGTTACAGCATAGAGAATATATTCTGAGCATCTTTCTTTGAGAAAAAATGAGAAGAAATTTAATAATATGTTTTTATATATTAATCCTGTTCAAACTTTAGCCACACATTTTTTTAACATGTCTTGTCAAATCAATCATCATAGTTTTGCATATTTCATCTATGTGAACTACTAGACATGATCTCTATGGTACTGATGGCTGTTATGAACGTGTACTCCATACAGTTTCTTCTTAATATATCCTAGACATTATTCATTTTTTTCTCTCTAAACTCTGTTTTCTCCTGTTAAGGTGCTTCTAAACCAAAGGAAGGAGTTCCAGTGGCAAAGACTTTCCCTGTTCTTGAGGGTAGGGGCAACCAGGTATGTCACGGTGACATCCCAGGGAGTATGCTCTCTGGGAAGTAGCTCTGTTTTTTCTAATCTATATTTTATATTTTTTTAATGCTTAGTTTCTGACCTAATATTTATCTTTTTTCTACGATCTATCTACTTTGTATTTTCAGTTTCATCTACAAACTATGTAGTAAACAGCAAGGCCTCTTTGATTGAAAAGATTAAAATGAAAAATGCCAATTGCTATCTAATTCAAATTAAACACACAGTGGCATGCACTTGAAGCTCTTTTTGTGGTGCCTCTTAGAAATTTACACCAGAGCTGGTAATTGCTATTAGTGGTGTTGCCCTAATGTTCTCCTACCCATTCCTTTAAGCCATTATATTATGCAAAATAACCATTCCAATTGGTTATTTTCTGTAAATATTTTTAACATGAGTTTCTTATTTGGAATTATCCCAAAATTTGTTCAAGTCTCCTAACCAAATTCTTTGACAGTCCTACACCATCAAAATACAGTGTTCTTAACCCTCTAGGTCCTGTACTGTTGATATTGCTACTCATCTCAAAGGAATCTTCACTAACTTGCAATCATGTTGAACTTCATTCTCAAACATACGCAAAGAATCAAATTTCTATTACACCTAAATACACAAAAAAATTTACAGTGCCATTTTTATACATTTATTATTTTATCGTGAAAGCTCCCTTTTCTACAAATACTGACCTTCTACAGGTAAATCTGTAAACCTAGTGCCTAATAACTGTCTACTTCACTTTTGTCATGCACTCAAACTGATCTTCGTGCAACAGACAATATGCCTTAGGCTGGCCTGTTTTAGTTAATACACTATTTACTTAATAAATTGTTGTTTTTTTACTGTTGTGGATGTAGTGTCTCATACTTTTGATATCTTGCCAGGAAAGCCTTGCGACTAGTGGCATCAAATAGTGAGACTTCCCTTGATCATTCAACAAGTAAGGCCACTGATACAATTGATATTGCATATTTGGTTTTGAGGCTTTTACCATCCAAAGATGGTGTTGCTATCAGAAGACTTCTCATGACTGCTGTGAGTTCCCATAAGCTGTCTATCTTGCTTCTTTTATGTACTTGAATATTCTGTCACCATTCCTATCTTATTTGTCTATATTGGTTGTTTGTTATGTTCTAGTGCTCCTCCATGCCTAGCAATAGATATCTGGTTAGTATATTTGCCATACGTGGTTGTAAATGAAAAATTGCTGATTTTGTGGGAACAAGGTTACCAAATTCTCTTGTAGGCTGGCTTTGATTTTCTTTTTGTGTGTGTGTATATGGATTAAATTAGTTCCAGTTTATTGTCATTGCATTGTACACAGCTTACCAGGTTGCCCAAGCTTCTAGTGGGTTCATTGTCAATAACTTTTAATTGTATCAAATAAAATATTCATTATACTGAGTCTTGCATTATTAGTTGGAGTGTTTGATTACTGCACTGCAGTGTATTATTAGTGGGCAGGGAAAACTGAATATGCTTGTTTGAAGATTTTCTATAGTTATGTAATGTATGAAACTTACTTTCCATTGAATGTACAGGATGGAGCTTCATTAATCAAAGCAATGGTCTCGAAGGAGGGGGAGTTTTTCCGTGAACAACTCTGCAAGATCATAGTTGGCATACTGTACCAATGGATGATTAAATTATTTGGACAAGGAATTACAATTACTCAGTATTCCCGGATGGTATTGGCTAACGGACCTAGCAGCAAAGAATCAGGTCTATCCCCTAGATCATCTTTGCCTACATATGATTACAATTCCATCTTTAGAGATCGGCGACTTCGGGTGATATTCTCTAAGGTTCTAAAATCTGCAAGTAGGGATAAAATATTGATGCTGCGGTTCTCCTGGGCTTCCCTTAAAATAATTATTACAGCTTCAACTTTGGCTTGCCACCAGCTTGTCGTGTCTCTGTCTGAAGCTTACTTGAGCAAAATATTTGATGCTCCAAAGAGATACGCAGTCAGTGCATGAAATTATTCAGTTTTCTCAGCAGAAAGAGAGCATTCTTATCCAACAATTTTCAAAAAAAAAAGAAAAAAAGAGGATGAGAAACAAAGGTTAATTTCTGCTAACAAAAGCAATTGTATTTGTAGCTTAAGTTGGGTATTTTAGATTTAGAGAAAATTTGGTGTCGGGCAGGTGAGATGTAGGCATAGGATTGCAATGTCTTTTAGTTACGGTTTATATATGGGGAAACTCGGTACGCTGTACTGATCCTGCTATCAATATCTAGATACCTTACATGTACAGTTTCATGTAAAGTGTTCAATTTTTTTATATAAGAATAAAAATGTCTTTTGGTTACTAATTTCTTTGTTTCTGTCGTCAGTACATATAGTTACTGACACTTTATAGTTATTTTTTTGTTATTTCCATTTGGTTGCTAATCAGTCTCCGGTCGAAAATTAAGAAACTTATTTTAGTTATTCCCTAAGTGAAGAATTGATGATAGTGCGAGAGGGGAGATGCATCGGATGTCATAAAATTTTATTAGCAACAATCCTCAAACTAATGATTAATCCTCAAATGTGATCAATCATGTTTTTATTATCCATGAGACTCGAATTCAAAATATTACTTAAGTGATCAAATTCAATATCACTCAGAATTAACAATTTGTTAATATTAGAATGATAGTTTGAATTGTTATCTTACTTTTTTTTTCATAATTGATATATTACATTTGGAGTCTAAAATAAAAACACATAAGAAGTGTTAGTTTTAAGTTATTAAGGAAAATTCTCGGGAATATGTGAACTTGAGGATATCACATTCTTTGTTACAAGTTTTATGAAAATATTTTGAGGAATAGTTGATTCCCAGGAATATGAAATAGACATATTTTTATTATTTCTTATTCTCATGCTAAGAGGATGTATCTTGGATTCTCATGGGAATAGTAATTATTCTCCACAATAAATACTTATTCTCACTTCTTTTTTCACATTTCTTATTTCAATTTTTTTTAATTAAATATATTTTATTTTATTTTCTAAAATTCCTAATGACAACCACATGTTTTTGGGAATGTCATTTGGACGCATAACATTCCTAGAAATACAATTTTCAAAAATAAAATTTTATAACGTGAAACAAGCATTCCCTTAAGGTCTGTTTAATGGAGTGAAAAGAAAAAAAATTGAATTAAAATATAATATAAAAATGTGAGTCTCATCTCATTTTAATGTTTATTTTTCTTTTTTTTATTCTTTTTCCACTCAAATGAAGGGACTTAAGTGCATATATGTGGTTGAGTGGTTCTATTACCATTTCATATGTATAAATATTTTGTGGTAGAGCTGTATGTTTGATGGCTGCATTGAATTCGCAAAAGAGTGACATGAAATGAAAGACGAAAGTGGTTGTCCTAAGTTGATGCGTCTTGATTTAGAAAGATGAAAGTAATAGAAAGGATCAATAGATTGATTGTTGAGAGGAAGTGAATTGACATGCTGCGTTGTACTATATTATTGTTTCCACTTCACTATCGAACAAGTAACAGTAATATTATGATGAGAATTTTACTTTTTTACAATTATTACGTGAAGAATATAGCAGCATATATAGTTGAAGTGGACTGAATGGAACCAACCAAATCTCGTCGTCTTCAAATTCTGGATCTGGTCTCCATGAGCACGCCACCGCTGTCGGTGTCGCTCTCGCAGGTATCTCTCTCTTTCTTTGTTTCTGTGTTTTGAGAAGATAATAGTAACTGAGATTGTCATGTTATGTTTGAATTTCACGAGTGACTGACAGTGTACGAGGTTGTTTGGCGCGTCTGGTTTCACGCGCCTCTGCAAGGGTCTCTCTCTGGTCCTCATTTCTCTTCACATTCTCCTTCACCTCTTCCCTTCCGCTATCACCTGCCTCGCCCTCATTCCCGCCAGGTATCGCAATTTCAACTTTCAACATTCACTGCTAAATTAAACGGTCATAGATCTGTTATTAGCCTTCCTTATATAATTTCAAACAAAACTACCAAAAGTAACATTTGTCGGAAAAAAAAAAAAAAAAACATTATTTTCTTAATGCACTCCTATTAAGTACAACTCTATTTGACTTGAAACTGGTTTTCCTATTGGTTTTAATTTTGCAGGACTATTCCCTTTGCCTGGAACCTCATTACAGCTGGTTATGTTGAACAATCTGTCTATGGGGTATGTATGTATGTATGAATGCACTTACTCTTCCATCAAATTATGTTTTTTCATTGCTTTAACCAAAACTTCACAGTTAACATTCACTTTTATAGGTAGTGGTCAGCACAATTGGTCTTCTCTTCATTGGGAAGCTGCTTGAGCCAGTTTGGGGTCCCAGGGAATTTCTAAAGTTCATCTTTATAGTTAACTTTCTAACTTCTCTCTGCATTTTCATCACTGCTATTGCTTTGTACTGCATTACAGGGCAGGAGAGTTACCTGTGAGTATTTAATATCTACTTTCATATGATATGATGTTTTCTGTCGGTTGTTCATGTTGTTATCTGATTTTCTCTCTGTTTATTATATTTCCCTTTGGCACATTATTTTGTGCGTTTGTTTGTTTGAGTAAGCTTATCCAAAAACACTTCTAAGATAAGAAAACAAGAAGAAAAAAATAAAATGAGTTTTTCCATAAACTAAAATTAGCTTATTCATTAGTTAATTTGTATAAGTTTTCTCGTATGATTTCTCTAAATGATGAGAACATTGTTGGTTAAGTATGTATTAAGCTAAAGATCAAAATGATTGAACTAGAACAGTTTTTAGGGCCTTCGGGTCATGAACTTACTTTTATTATGTGTGCCATTTGCTTCTTGATCCAATTCTTCTGATCTTTATACTCTTGCTTTGCTCTTCTAGTTATATGCCATTCTCTGGATTTCATGGAGTTATATTTGGCTTCTTGGTTGGCATCAAGCAAATTGTACCAGATCAAGAGCTTCCTTTCCTCAAGATAAAAGTGAAGGTTTGATATTCTAACCTTGTTCCGTAACTTTTAATTCATTACTTTTCAGTAACAAGAGTTTATGCTGATCCTCTTAATATTGTAAACTTCCACTTCTGTTCAGTGGTTGCCATCTATTGCTCTATTGTGTTCTATTGCTACGAGCTTCTGGTCACTAGAGGCAGCATCATATCTTCCAACTGTAATATATGGTACATATATGAGCTGGATTTACCTCAGATACTGGCAGAGGAAACCAGAAACAAAACTCAAGGGTGACCCAAGTGAGGATTTTGCATTCTCTACTTTTTTCCCTGAGTTTTTAAGGTAAGTTGTGGTTTTAGTTTGCCTGTAATATATTATGAAGAATTACTATCTCTTGTAATCTTTTTAAATAATTTTCATATTTTTTATTATTTTTTTTGCTTCCTTGTAGACCGGTTATAGACCCTATTGCATCAATATTTCATCGAATGCTCTGTGGAAGATTAGATGCTTCTAATGATGCTCAAGGTTACACTCTAAGAGGTGAACCTTTGCCAGGTTCTGACCCCATTGAAGCATCTAGGAGACGGTAACTCCACATTACTGTGTTTTATCTTTATCTCACCTTGTTGTTTATATTAAAAATTGTTACAGTGAAGCAATTCATAACGAAACAATCGTATTAATAATAGTAGACAATAAAAGTTGTAGGTCTGGAACTACTTTTATGTTTGTTTGTGTGTATGTGGTAAATGATTCAGCTAAAAGTAGAAAAAGTTGTTGGCAAATCTTATGGGTTTTTTCTGTTTTCCTTCTTCAATTTTGGGTTTTATTTCATAAACTAATAGCAATAACCACTGTCCTAGCATTGTTGAAACAATTACATTGTTTAATAAACAATTCACTACTGTAACTGCTTCTTTCTTGCAGAGAAAGAGGTGCTCGAGCACTGGAAGAGAGGTTGGCTACTGCACCTAGTGCAGGGGAGTTAGAAACAGATGCTACAGAAATTGTTTGATTCCTTAGCTTTTGTAAATTCAGATAAGTTCGGCCAATATGAAACTGTAATGAGTAACATTTTCACAAGTGGATGGGAAAAAAATTATTTTCTTTATTGAAAATGTTAATATGATAAATCATGTGATGGAAAAGAAAGAGAAATATAAAAAAAATAGGTGAAAAAGAGATAAAAATAATAATAAATTAATATGTGTTGAGTATTTTTCTTTAGACACCTACCTAACTATCATTTTCCCGGCCTGCAATGCCTTGGCATCTGATCTGACCCGAAATGGGATGTATTTTCACCTGGTCAGCAGCTTCCAGAAAGCCTTTAAAATTCAGTGAAGGACTTAAACAAGATTCTCCTGTTTAATTTAGTTGGTTGAAAAGTGTGCATAAATTATTATAAATTCTTTAATTTTCACTATTGAGTTTAATTTGTTTAATTTGTAAGGATAACAAAAAAAAACCCTCCTTATTAAAGTTCTTTATTAAGGTATATGGCAAACGATATTCTTTTAATTCATATTATTAGTTGTCATCTTAACATTAAAAAAAAATTAATGGTCACATTGTAAAATACTTTTATACTATATTCCAATCATAATATTTTATTAATATGACTTTTAAAATAATTATAAAAAAATAAATAAATTTATTGTACATGGTAAATTATGATTGAATGACGGTGTAAAAAATATTTTACATTAGTGTATAATTTTTTTTCTCTAAATGATATACCATATTACTTTTCAAACTTAACGGTTTTAAACCTCATCATTTTCTTCCAACAAACATGATAATAATAACTTAATCCCCTCAATGCAAAATGGGGGCAATTCACTTGAGGGAGTAATTTTCAGTGATTATTCTAAATATCACGTATGTCAATTTCTTACCAAGAAACAAAATGATAATTATAAACTTTACATTCATCTCATAATTAAATTATCTATGAATGAATTTTGAGGCACTTAGAAATTAGGATGACCATGTAGTAAAGAATCCAAGCATCGGCTTCAAAGTGACAAATATTACGTAACATGAATATACAATTGTAAGCATCGTGCATCCGAAGCAAAAAATATCACAAAGATGTCATTGCGTCATTTGGCATTTTTGCAATGAAAACTTTTACTTCTATACACAAAGTAATTAAAAGACTTTTAGAGGACTTCCGAGTTCTCGTAGTTTCAGGTTACAATATCAAATCACACACACACAAAAAAAGACATTTATAGGGTGCAGACTTTTTCTTCAGGCAAATATGACGTGGAAACTAATTGCTTTGGAATTTGTGTCCAATCAGCTTTCAAGAGCCTCTCCAGAAAAATACTGTTTGTGAACCATTCTCCTATAATCTGCATGACATTTTCCATGCATATGCAATTCAACAATTAACAAAAATCTACATTAGTCTACACTACAAGAGCATTACACATATTGAATAAGGATGCAGATAAGTTAAGAAATAGTACGCAGTGTAAATCATTTTAAGTGTAATAAGTTTATGACAGAAATCAATGTTGGCAGTTTAAAAAATAATTTTCCAAACCTTCCTTATCATTCCAAAGTGCTGCAGCATAGCTGTTTAGAGGACTCTCCAGGTTAGGCTCTGTTATTAGAAAGTAAACTGCTCAGACAAGCATGCAAAAGTGAATGCAAAACTCAAAATATATATAAAAATAAAATTAAAAAAAACAGACCTTCCAATAAACTTTGAATAGACAGAAGAATAGTTCTGCAATCATAAGCTGAAGACCACTTGTCCTGTAGAAAGACACAAGTGGGAGAGTTATTAGCTCCAAGAGAATGCAGTTGATGGAACACTTAGTCCAGATTGATGCAATAAAAATTGAAATTTGACATACATACACTTGGCATCCATAGTAAAAACTAAATGGTAGATTCAGACCCACCAAAAGACACAGATAATGGAAATTTTGGCTCTAAGACATTCTCTTTTGTTCTCTAGGTTCATGAATACCTGAAGAATGTCCAGACAAATGTTGCCAAACTGGTCAACATTTGGATGAAAGCACATTGTCTCAAACTTCACTTGGGGGGGCTTAAAAGGATAGTCTAGGGGAAAACGTAAGGAGAGTTTATAAGATAAACCCTCATACTGAGTCCCTTTTCCACCTTCAATTGTGCCAATCCATGTAAAAATACTCTCTCCATCAGGAAAAGCCGACACCCCGAGATCTCCTCCACTCATCTGCAGGAAAACTCATTATCAACATTGAGTGTGTTAGTGACTGTGAGAACAAGATAACAAATTATAATATGACTAAAAGCAAAGCATTTGTGAAACCTTAGTTTATTAAAAATCAGCTGATATCCCACTAGAATAATTTACACAAGTTACCACCCTCATAGATGCTGATTTAATATAAAAGACTACATGAATAACAGAACAAATCAAACATGCTACATAAAATAAAATTGTTCGATACAGAATGTTCACAAATCACTATAAAACCATTTTTTTACAATAATCTAATAAAATATTTTACTCAACAGTGCAGAATATAAATAACATTTTTTTTTGTTAGACTATAAATATCAAACCTCAATATTTTCACTTCTTAGAGGGTGTTAGCCTTAAAGGCATAAAGTTTAGTATTCAAAATATAAATAATTTACCCATACAACACGAGTTCGCATAGAGAACCAATGCAATTTACATATTTTTTTTTAAATAAAAAAAGAAAAGAAAGAAAGAAAGAAAGAAAAAGAAAATAACAACCCCTACTACCCTGGACCAAAAAAAAATGAAAAGATCATGATTTTCTAGATGTTCCTAAAGAATTAACTTTCTAAATCAGAATTGATTCTACGAAAAGTGTTAAGAGATGCAGGGAATTCAAGAGAAAAGGTCCATAACAATAATAAAAACAATCATAATTAAAGTAAAAAGAGATATACCATGAGAGCCATTAATTCCTTCTGGAGTCTGCAATTAAATGAAAACAAAACCATCAAGAACAATTCCAACGAAAAACTCAATATCAGAAAATAAAATTAAAATTTTTTAAAAATGAATAAACGGTCATCATCAAATATAGGATCAAAATTTCTGAACTCTAATTCGCTTGCCACGAAGAATCCAAAACCTGATCACGCAAAAAATAATCGAAAACCGAAAAAAAAATCTTTTTTATTTCTACATGGGTAAGAAAAAGTTCAAATTTTTGAAAGATTTCATTTGACGAATCAAACAGAGAAAAAGAAAGATTTCCAATTTTATTCACCTCTGAGAAACGGCGGAGGTGTCGACGGCGGTAGGAGAAGGCAGCGGCTGCTTGGACGAAACGGCGGGCGGTCGAAGGTGGTCGGAGGAGTTGTCGGCGGCGGGATTGGAACGGACCTCCATGATGGCGATGAAGATCAACACGGAGGCTCAATCTGATCAACGGCTGAGATTTTTGAACCAACGGTGGAGAAGAAGGCACAGAACAGAGAAAGAAAATATTTTGCGGGAAAATGATTAACGATGGATGTGTGGAAGAAGAGATGGAACTTTTGAGTTTGCAGATTCCGGTGTTAGCCGCTGCTCGTTGCTTCTAACTGTTTCATTATCACAATTATTTATCACTTTTAATTTTTACGTGCTCATACTTTCCACCAATCAAAATCTTAAATGTGATATTTAATACTACTACTACTTTTTCTATTTCCTAAGAAAACACTTTTTTTAATTTTAGTGCGTTTAAATTAAATTCATTATTTATACGTGTGATGTAATTGGAATATTTGTTTTTATACTCCCTCCCTCTGTTCTCCTTAATAAGAAAAACAAAATCACACTTATTTAAAAATTAATTAACTTTATTAAATTATGTTGTTACTAATTAAAAAAATATTTTTTTTAAATTATTTTTCATTAAAACTTAATATTAAGCACAAATTTCTTATTAAATAAAGAATATTTTAAATATAATTTCATTAAATAAGATAAAAATAGTTAAATTTTATTAATACTATCTCAATCTATACCTATTTAAAGGACTCAACTTTCTAAATTTGTTTGTTCATTTATATAAAATCAAATTTATATTGTCTCATACATTAATTATTTTTAGATTGCAAATACTCTTAAATAAGATAGAGATTATATTAATATGCATTTAGAAAGAAGAAAAACATTAATGACAATGATATTTTTGAAAAAATATATTTCTTTTGTTTTTAATTATAAAATTATTTCAACTAATTCACATATCTTAAGAAAAATAATTAATTTAATTAATCATATTAAATTTTTGAATTATTTGTACTATCATTTTAAATTTATAATTTTCTTATCTCTCTATTTACTTAATTATTTTTCATTAATGTTTGAAGAAAAAATAATTAAGTAAGAATACATAGAAAAAATAATGAATGTATCTAGAAATTAGAAAATGATTTTATAAAAAAAGATAAATAAATTTCAAAGAAGAATCTTATAATAAGAGATGTAGTATAAATTTAGGACAAAGATGAGAAGGAGAAGGTGAGGGGTAGAAGAAAGGGATCAGAAAGTTTAAAAGGAGTTTAGGGTTAAGGTCCTTAAGGAGGATAAAAAGATAAATTCATTAAAAATAATAGGAGTGAAATTAGAAAAATGGGGATGCAAATAACAAACTCCAACAAGAAAGTGTTCCTTTCCAAAGATTTTGGGCCAAAAGCCCATGGAAGACTTTTTGCTTTTGGTAATTAGAAGACTTTTTTAATCATACTTTTTGTATTTAAAAAAAAAAACTACCATGCTTTTTTTCAAAAAAATATTCCAAAGTACTCCCTGTCATATAGTTATTCCTAAAATTGTATCTCCCGAAACACACTACACATCTCTCTTCAAAAATGCATATTCAAGAATTTTCATGTATGCTTTTCCCTTTTACATTACATGAGACTAAATTAAATCCCTCGAGCACTAATTTGGTCAATTAGATCATCAGCACGTTTTTATAAAAGAAATTTTTTTATCTTCAATATAGATAAACAAGTTTTTATATACTGACATGTGAAAGTGAAACTTCATCCTCAAATCATGTTGTAAAAATATATTACTTAACTTTCATTTCAATCTTTAAAAACTAACAAATATAAGGTTGATCGGATGATTAAAAAAATAAAAGAGGAAAAGTTACTATCTTAACATATACAGATAATAAAAATCTTCAAAAGCACTGCCCGTCTTTTACTTACAACGTAGATGTGCTCGATATGAATTGAAGCTAAAAAGATTAAAAAAAAAAAAAAAAAAACAAAACAAAACAAGGAAATGTTTCTAATACTCATATTTAGTTATTAGTATTACTACCAGTGTGGTGTCCCCTCCCAAATGAAAATTCAGATAAAGCAATGTTGATTTCATGTTGAGTTCGAATAGGATTGAGTCCACTAGGAGGCAATTCTGCTGTTGGAGCTGGCCGCTGCTGCTGCATCTGCATCTGCATCTGCATGGTCTTTTCATGATCAGGATCATGATCTCTTGCGTGGTGGCTTGGGGAATGTATCCCTTCAACACCCCACTGTTCATTTTCGTAATTGTATGCCCTTGGAGAAACTACTGGACTGTCACTGTGTCTAGGGTGCTTGTGAAGCAAGTGAACTGGAGACATGCCATGTGTCGGGGTTCCTGGCCTGCTTGAGAATGGTGTATTTGAAGTAGAATCCTTGTTGTGTTTGATGTGCTTTTTAGCAGTGTGATGCCAGTTCTTCAGGGCTACTGCAACATTTTCATTGAAAATAGTAACTTTCATGGTAGAACCCATCTATAATGCCAGAAAAAACAAAATGAAATTAGTGCCTACTCTTAAGGTATAATATATATTGGTAAAGAAAGGCTGAAGTGAATATAATGTTCCTGTATCTGACCTGGGTGACTAGAGCATAAAGAGGCAAAGTCACATAACTGCATAGAACTTGTGTGAGAACCCTGCAAAATTTGGCACTTTCTTATTAGTATGCAAAAGTCACATGCTAATGATTGTTCCATGTGTTGGTATGTTACATGCAGTTTTGGTAAAAAGAAGTTAACTTACCCCATTGTAAGTCTAATGACAATATCTGCAGTAGTTTTGTGGAAACAAGAGTTTATTTTGAACCCATTGTCATACTGTAACAAAAACAAAATGATGCGAAGTTAGAATTAGCTTTTTTTAATGTTATTGAATTTGTTTTATATATTAATCAAAATTATTCGTGAGTGTTTTCCTAACAATTTGAGGTTCAGGAAAATATGTTCTAAGCACTGCTGCTACTTTCTTCAATATTGTATTACTAAACAACATGATCCACTGAACCAAAGTTTTAGGGAAGTTGATCAAGATGGGATACTTACTGTGCTCCAAGCAAAAAACGCTAGTTGAAATGCATTCTGCAGCACAGAATCAAGCATAATTAATTTCAGAACACAGGAGCTGGAATGCTTCAATTGGAAAGTTGGTTGAATCATAGGAAAGTAAATCATAAAATTTTACCTGAAAGAGAACAAGATGAATCAAAAAGAGGATGAGGCGGGGTCGATTGAACCAGAACAATTCATCTCCGGGCTCAACCAAAGGTGCACCCTTGACCACTTCCCCCCTATCTTGAATCTTTAGTGCCATCTCTGTTATGATCATTTGTAGCTTTGTTCCCACCAACAAGATTATCTGTAAATTTCACATTAAACTTTATGATCAGATTAATAGAAGAAAAAATAGACCAACAACATAAGCAGAATGAGTGGTTTGTGCTTACAATTACTGGGATAAATGGAATCCAAAAATAAGAATACCACCCTGCCCATATAGAACAAAAATTATCATTTATGAAATAAAGTAGAATATAAGAGCATAGTATAATGTTTCTAGTCTAAGGGCATTCTGATTTTAATACTATATAAGAAAAGATGAAGTAGTATAATGAAAGTCATACTATGCTGAGTATGCTCTCTGCTAAGAAAATCCTGTATCAATTGAATTCTACAAACATTGTGCATGAAAATGGTTGAAATGATTCACGATCAAACCCATGTTAATTTTATCTTGTTATAGTCAGATGTAATTAATTTTTAGCCATAGCAACACCAATTATGCATTGGTTTCGAAGTTTGAATAGGACTTACCATGAGTATTTGTGAGCAGAATTAGCACAGCAAAGAACCATATGGTTGGACTGCAAGTACCAAAATGCACGGTTAAGCTTAGATTGGTAAAGTAGTAACTTAGTGACAGAAAGAAGAGCGCAGCAGTATCTGGTATTCTTACGTTATGCCCACCACAGCTGCAAAATCCTCATCAAGTGTTCTCTTGATATAGTTCTGGAAATCAAATTTTGCCTCATTTGCTGGAGTCAAATGTGCCTGAAATTACATAGCTTAGTTTAACTATGATATCCTTTTGAGCAAAAAATATCGAACTATAGAACAAATTAATTTTGTGAATACAAACTTACCACGAGGAATCCATGCCGCAATGCCATGTAGTCTACTTTATTAAGTGACCCGTAGAATTGTCGGAAGAAGCTAACCTGATTGGAGCAAAACACAAAGGTCTCATAAAATTTGTGTCACAAATAACAAACCATGTGCCTGAAATTCAGAATGTAGCTAATGGCCTTGGAACAATGATACAATATAAATATGTAAGAAATTTATCATGCTATTCATTAGTGTACTCACTATCCATAAGGAACCTGGTGATCGACTCCATGAGCTCAAGTGCCTTCGTCCAAACGTTGTATCCCTAGCAAACCTGAACCTCTCAGGATCTGCAATGCATATTTGCAAAAGCCACAATCAGATGTGCCCATGTAAATGGCCAAAGATGAAAATGGCTTATTCCATGTACGTATCACTATCACTAATACATCCGAGACGAATGACACAAAAAATGTAACCTTATTATGCTAACAAGTAGCAGCAAGAATTTTCTCATAATAACAAGGAATATGTTGAAAAGAGTGTTAGTTATATACATGAAAGATAGTAATTATAAATTCTTTCATTTTAGACAAATTTTAGGAAAAGGGTTAACGAAACAAAGGTAAAAAAAAGGCTACTTTTTATTGAAATAAAGAATATTCATCATGGATACTTTTAAGTAGTAGGTAAAAACACTTAATAAGTTATATTAAATAGTTCTTAATTAGTATCGTTAAGATTTTCGTATAGGACCTTAAATTTCAACATAATTAACAAGGCTATGCTCAAATTTTATATTTGCGTATTTACAAATTCTTTTGCAAAATATTTTTTATTAATCCTCTAAATGAAGAAAGTATTTATGTTTTTATGTTTCCAAAATATTAATTATATTTATTTTGTATTTAACATTTTTTTAAAATATTAAGAGTATTTTTAAATAAACTTACATGAAAATATAACATTTTTTTTATAGTTAATTATCTATTCCTTTAGACATTACATAAACATCACCTAATTAATGTCATTGAAGAGAGCTAGGGATAAGAACAAAATTTGAATATGATATGTCATTTAGACGAGAACTCATTCTCGATCACAAAAGATACTTTTTGATCATTTCTCACAAAAGTATTTTTTTTTTTGTGAATGTTTCTCGCAGAAGATATATAGTAACGCCTTATTAATTTGATTTATAACAGTAAACAATTTTCATATTGGGACATATTTTTTAATACAATTCTTAATTAAAAAATAATTTAAATCAAGTTGATGAATAGTTGAAAAACCAATTTTATTAATTAAAATTAATTAATCTACCAGAATTTAAAACAATAGAGCACTGAGGAGGGGAATTGTATTTACACTCACTCACTGTGTGTTTGAATGTGGTATGTGGTATTCAAATAAGACAATTCATGATTGATAGATAATTTTTTGTCGGTATAACACGAAAAGATCACTGTTATCCAATATTAATAGATTTTAACTAAATGTGGAGTGTTACCATGGTGGAACTGATGGCCAAGACTCTTTGTTTCGTCTTCCCACTTCCTCCATATAGACATCTGCATATCACCATAATAAAAAAACAGAGAGAGACAAAAATAAATTGGTTTAATATGATCATTGAAACTCCTCTATTATTTTATTTTATTGGAGTTTTGTTTCAGTAAAATAAAATTTACAAGTTATGTTCATACAATAAATACTTTTTTTTCTTTTTATTATATATCATATCATCAATTATATTTATACTTTCTCTCTCAAGGCTCTTCGTTCTTAAGGATAAGAAATAGACGGATCATAATTCTTGTGAGATTACAAACTCCCAAATGGGAGGGCCTTTGAGAGGAAGCGAATTAAAGTAAATAATGAGAGCTGAAAGAGACAAGCTGAGCAGAGAGAGAGTACGTACCTTGGTTCTACCCAAAGTCAGTGTCATGATGCACTGTAGGATGTGAAAAATAGCAAGCACAAAGACGAATATATGGAGCTGGTGAATACTATATTCAGACATAAAAGCTACTTGGTCTTTACCCTGCAAAAAAATTAAATGAAAGTCAATTAATAAAGAAAAACACATATATAATTAAAAGAAGAATATATATATATATATATATATATATATATATATATATATATATATATATATATAGTGTGAGTGTGATTAATTAATTAATTTATGTGCGCATGTGTCATAATATGCGCGTGGGTTTTTAAGTTCCATCACCGGGATCACAAGGATGCCAAGTGGATGCAACGCTTTTTGGGATGCATATATTAGAAATGTGATCTTGAAACATCACTAGGAGCAACGATATGAATCCCAGCAGCATAAGCTCTAAACACAAAACATTAATTTTCAATAATTAGACTCACCGAGAGGATCTCATAAATATGATATACAACTCATAAGAAGAAGTGTGAAATGTGCGTGAATTAATAATTCATTACCTCCTTTAACCTTTTCCAGCGCTTCATGAAGAGCCTTTTTGTGTTTCTTTTTTAACCACTGGTCATTAGAATCACACAGCAAAAGAGATATCAGGAATAATATTATAATATATATATATATATAATATCTGTTTAATTAATTACTTTCTCGATCGTAACATGTTGTACTTACCTTTCCAAGTTCTTCAAGAATATGTTCAATGAGGATTGAAATAGCAAGCATCACAAAGCACACAACTGCAACAGCCCATGTTGGAGTTGCCTCCAACTTCGCCTGAAGAACTTTGCTCATTTTTTACCCTCCACACTCTAAACAATTTTCTTTTTTCTTTTGTGTGTGTGGAAGAAGAGAATATTATGTAGCTAGCTAGAGACGTGTATAATATAAATTAAGGACGATGGTATACAACACCAATCTTTTTGGAGACTCTTGCTGATGATATTGTATATGTAGTTTTGTGGAATTGCTTGTGCTAGAGGTTAATATAATACAGAAGAAGCATATGCAAGAGAGAGAGTGAGAGAGAGAGCGTGTTGAAGCATCATTTTCAAAGAAACGAGGACTTTGACTTGTTCAAAAACAGTAATCGATCCAAAAGAGATAACAAGAACGAAGGAGTCTTAATTAAACTGTTTATTTTATTCAGAAAATTAAAAATAAAAAAAAAAAAATGACGAAAAGTTCTCATAGCTAGTAGTGACTTAACTAGCTATAGCGCCAACTAACTGCAACGGTAAAAGAACGAGGAAACTGAATAAAACAAAATAGCCCAACAAAGTCATGTCACAGAATGACAGCAAGTTAATATATTAATAATTATGCAAGAAAAAGTGTATTTTTTATTTCTCTTTATCATCATGAACCTAACAAATTTAAGTTGGATAAAAAATTAAGTAAAATCTTATTAAAAATTATTTTTATAATAATCTTAATTTTAGCACATTAACTATTTAGATTTAATCACCTTATTGAAAAAATACAGTATTTTGATGTGCATACATTAGTGACTTCTTTTATAAGAAAAATTCGGGGAATATATGTCGGGCGAATTTTCATGTAATATTTTTAAGTTAAAAGGGATTTTTTTATATTTATTTATCACTCGAGATTTAGTTAAAGCTACAACGATACGTAAAGCCAGGTGCATGCATGGAAATTGTTCCAAAATTAATTCAGGCATATCCTAAACAACTTAGCTTGTATAGGTGAAACTCTTGGCATTTAACAATTAATAGTACATAACTCATAAAACAAATCTCATTTATTAGCACAAATACTTTCGAACAACCAAACTAAATCTTCATTATTCTAAAACTTCTATATAAACGCTTGGTATTATTATTATTTTAAATCGGTATTAGGGATCACTATAGTGGGATTTGAAAAAATTATATAACATGTTCAAATTACTCTAAAGGTAACTCTTAATAAATTTGTTGGGGGTGGGGTCATAAAAGGCAACTGAGTATATACGAATCCCTTTCTTACAACCGTAACGTTACGTTGAGTCGTTGACATCACAAGTTTCGTTTCTAGTTTTAGGCTTTTTTTTTTATAGATATTTCTAGTTTTAGGCTTAGGTCCTTATCTTGTTGACAATTATTATGTTATTAATTATTTGAAGAGTAGTCGATACAAAGAACCATTCATATACACATGATAAAATTAGTATAGAGTGAAAATGAGAGAAATAGATGGGAATTATATACTCAAAGTTAATGAGTTTGGTTGTAAGAAAATCAAAGGTGAGAAATTTAAAGATAATCCATTATTTATTTACACTCTCTTTCTTAATTATTTTTATTTTACACTCTCTTTCTTAATTATTTTTATTTTACTATTTCCTTCGGTTTTAATTATAACTCATAAAAGTCTTATATTTTTTGTCTCATAATTAAATCTCAATTATCAATTTATGTCTTATTTAATGAGGTTATCTTTAAATTAAAATATCCTTCATTTAAAAGGTTAAAGATTTTTTATACTTAATATTAATTTCTAATGAAATATAGTTTTAAAAAAATATTTATTATTTAATTAGAAATCACACAATTTAATAAAATTAACTAATTTTATTAATGAGTATAAAGTAGATTTTTTGTTTGTAATCAAGACCAAAGGAAGTATTATTCTCTTTCTATGTTTTCTTTATTTCACTTAAATCAAACATCTTTATTTGGCTCAATTTCTCGCATATTTTTATTTATCTTTTTATTTTCTTATCTATTTCTTTCATTTCTTACCAATGATTTTTTTAAAGGTCTACCAAATGATTCTAAAGCATCATCCGTATTTTTTTATTATAAAAATGATAACACAAACCTTTGAAATTCTTAAAGAAGTGAGTGGTTAAATTAATTTTGTGAGTCCTATGATATATGTTATTTATGATACAATGTTACTAAGCAACCTTAAAATTAAACAACTTATATAAACATATGAATAAAGATGCTTTAAAAATACTAGTTAGCAGAAGCCTTTAAAAAATAAACAAAAAATATTTTGTGATAGTTTATTAAGATTTTAAAAGCCCATAAATAAGTCTTATATTATTTAACTATGACAATATAGATTTTTTTCAAGAGAATATATCCAAATTTAGTGTTATTCGATTAAGATTCATATTTTCATAAGTAATAAAAAGTTACTCGATATTTAAGAGTTTGCTAATTAATTTCAAGAAATTGTTTACAGTGTTATTTGTGTGAATTTGTAATGAGAAGTAAAATTGCAGTCTCATCTCAAATCTCACCCAAATTTAAGACTTTCTTGACCTTTTTTTACTCTTAAGACTTCTATATGTTTCAAATGTTGGGCAGAACCATCGAATTTATTTTTATAATGAAAAAGTATTATTTTATTTATATACTTTCTTGAGCCCATACAATATTTTATGATTAAATTAAAACTTTGTGGGAAATTACGTTGATCGTATAGCTATTTAAAGACACTAATTAATGCTTCATTTGTTAAACCACCTAATCCAAGTATCCAACAAAAGTAGGGCAAAATTGTTGCCTTATAAAAAAAATGAAAAATACAAAGTTTTCTTATTACAATGTCTTTGTACTAATATCTTTATTATTATTAAACGAAGAAACATTATGTTTATATTTTCAAATATTAAATAATTATTTATTAAAATATCAATTAAAAGAAACTAATTGTATAAAAAAATTGCATTGTTATATGAAAAATAATAATTATAAGATCTTTATTCATTTCTTTCACCACAACAGCATTAATATAATATGGCCACCCAAAGTTTGGGTCAGTTAAATTAATTGCAGTCTCGCCAACCAACTTGATAGGATAAGTTTAATTACGAATGGTCCGTTGCACTGACAAACATCTTAATAAGAAAACCTTTTTCATAAATTACATGAATTAGTAATAAAAATGGGTAAGAAACATGTGAGAAAAAAAATCATGATTTATTAAACAAGATTGATAAAAAAAGAAAAACGTGAAATCTTTTTGCAAGAATCAA